>NW_026886790.1:0-78927 GCF_032173495.1 Musca vetustissima | reverse complement strand
TATGGCCTTGAAAAAATATTCTTTAAAAAATCCACGCCTTTGGTAGGCCTTGAAAAAATATTCTTTAAAAAATCCACGCCTTTGGTAGGCCTTGAAAAAATATTCTTTAAAAAATCCACGCCTTTGGTAGGCCTTGAAACAATATTCTTTAAAAAATCCACGCCTTTGGTAGGCCTTGAAAAAATATTCTTTAAAAAATCCACGCCTTTGGTAGGCCTTGAAAAAATATTCTTTAAAAAATCCACGCCTTTGGTAGGCCTTGAAAAAATATTCTTTAAAAAATCCACGCCTTTGGTAGGCCTTGAAAAAATATTCTTTTAAAAATCCACGCCTTTGGTAGGCCTTGAAAAAATATTCTTTAAAAAATCCACGCCTTTGGTAGGCCTTGAAAAAATATTCTTTAAAAAATCCACGCCTTTGGTAGGCCTTGAAAAAATATTCTTTAAAAAATCCACGCCTTTGGTAGGCCTTGAAACAATATTCTTTAAAAAATCCACGCCTTTGGTAGGCCTTGAAAAAATATTCTTTAAAAAATCCACGCCTTTGGTAGGCCTTGAAAAAATATTCTTTTAAAAATCCACGCCTTTGGTAGGCCTTGAAAAAATATTCTTTAAAAAATCCACGCCTTTGGTAGGCCTTGAAAAAATATTCTTTAAAAAATCCACGCCTTTGGTAGGCCTTGAAACAATATTCTTTAAAAAATCCACGCCTTTGGTAGGCCTTGAAAAAATATTCTTTAAAAAATCCACGCCTTTGGTAGGCCTTGAAAAAATATTCTTTAAAAAATCCACGCCTTTGGTAGGCCTTGAAAAAATATTCTTTAAAAAATCCACGCCTTTGGTAGGCCTTGAAAAAATATTCTTTAAAAAATCCACGCCGTTGGTAGGCCTTGAAAAAATATTCTTTAAAAAATCCACGCCTTTGGTAGGCCTTGAAAAAATATTCTTTAAAAAATCCACGCCTTTGGTATGGCCTTGAAAAAATATTCTTTAAAAAATCCACGCCTTTGGTATGGCCTTGAAAAAATATTCTTTAAAAAATCCACGCCTTTGGTAGGCCTTGAAAAAATATTCTTTAAAAAATCCACGCCTTTGGTAGGCCTTGAAAAAATATTCTTTAAAAAATCCACGCCTTTGGTATGGCCTCAAAAAATATTCTTTAAAAAATCCACGCCTTTAGTAGGCCTTGAAAAAATATTCTTTAAAAAATCCACGCCTTTGGTAGGCCTTGAAAAAATATTCTTTAAAAAATCCACGCCTTTGGTAGGCCTTGAAAAAATATTCTAAAAAATCCACGCACTTTGGTAGGCCTCAAAAAATATTTCTGCGGACGTTTTTCCGTAGGCCTTGGGCAAATATTCTTTAAAAAATCCACCCCTTTGGTAGGCCTTGATTAAATAGTTAAAAAATCACGCCTCTTCCTCACACTTGAAAAAATATTCTTTAATAAATCCACGCCTTGGGTAGGCCTTGAAAAAATATTCTTTAAAAAATTCTTTAAAAAATCCACGCCTTTGGTATGTCTTTAAAAAATATTCTTTAAAAAATCCACGCCTTTGGTAGGCCTTGAAAAAATATTCTTTAAAAAATCCACGCCTTTGGTATGTCTTGAAAAAATATTCTTTAAAAAATATTCTTTAAAAAATTTGGTATGGCCTCAAAAACTATTCTTTAAAAAATCCACGCCTTTGGTATGGCCTCAAAAACTATTCTTTAAAAAATCCACGCCTTTGGTATGGCCTCAAAAACTATTCTTTAAAAAATCCACGCCTTTGGTATGGCCTCAAAAACTATATTTTAAAAAATCCACGCCTCTTATATGCCTTGAAAAAAATATTCTTTAAAAAATCCACGCCTCTTATATGCCTTGAAAAAATATTCTTTAAAAAATCAACGCCTTTGTCATTTTTCACACAAAAGTATTCTTTAAAAAATCCACGCCTCTCATATGCCTTGAAAAAATATTCTTTAAAAAATCCACGCCTCTCATATGCCTTGAAAAAATATTCTTTAAAAAATCCACGCCTCTCATATGCCTTGAAAAAAACCGACAAAAATCCACGCCTATCATATGCCTTTCATTATTAAATATTCTTTAAAAAATCCACGCCTTTGGTAGGCCAGAAAAAATCCTCATGCAAAAAATCATGCCCTTGGTAGGCCTGTGGCCTGTATCGTCTTTAAAAAAATCCACGCCTTTGGTAGGCCTTGAAAAAATATTCTTTTAAAAATCCACGCCTTTGCTAGGCCTTGAAAAAATATTCATATTATTATGCTAGCGTTGGGTACGCCTTCGGTAGGCCTTGAAAAAATATTCTTTAAAAAATCCATGCCTTTGGTAGGCCTTGAAAAAATATTCTTTAAGAAATCCACGCCGTTGATATGGTCTCAAAAATTTTTCTTTAAAAAATCCACTCATTGTTGGAGACCCTCAAAAAATATTCTTTAAAAAGTCCATGCCTTAATAAGGACACTATTATCCTTCTTTTCTTTATTATCCTCCTTTTCCATTTCCCTTCCCCCCTTTTTGCATGTCATTGCCTCTCCAAAACGATTTGTGTTCAATTTACTCGAATTGTCATTGACAGTTTTATATGGAAAATGGAAAATTTTACATTAACGAATAATAGAGTAGATGTCCTTTTTCAAGCATCCACTCATCCATCTTCCTTTAGCCCCAGTTAGCATAGAGAACTTACATCTCTACCTCTTAAATGACATTTCCAATCGAACTAATTTCAATACCCAGCAAAATGAAAGAAACCATCAATGAATTGTTGCCGGACGATAAAATATACAAAAAGCCATGAGACACCCCACCCACACACACCGTTCAATGTCCTGTGTATTTTCCCTTTGTTGACCACCAGCAGCAGTCCACTAGATGCGATGCACACACACCATTCGCAAATGGTTATTCTGATTAAAGTTGTCCTTAGGGCAAAAAGGAACTTGAAATCTCCTTTTGCATGTTGTGACGCAGATACACATAGTGTATCTGTAACTGTGTGTGTGAGTGTGGGTGCGTTGCGACAGCATCTGATGTCTGGTAAGCAAATGATAAGCCAAACAAAGGAAAACGAAAATAAGACGACGAGGCAACGTGCAGCTAGGACAACAACAATAATGATGATTATAATGAGGATAGAACTGGACTGAACTGTCAGGACAACTAAACAAAGTATTTTTTTATTTATTTTGGAATTGGACATTTGCAAAAATAGTTTTCGATTTCGGTCTAGTCGGTCTATGTCCCCCCTTTTGTTTTATTTCGTTTTGATTATTTGCCAAAAACAGAGACAAATTTTCGATTCGTCTCCTTATTTTCGTGATGACTTAGGCAAAGGATTTTCGTTTCGTTTTGTGGATATTTACTATTTTGCCTATTAATGAGGGTTGTGATGGAGCTGAGTGATTGAGGGAGGAGGGTAGGAGAAGCAACTATGTCTAGCAAATTCTCCTCTTTTCGAAAAGTAAACAAATGTTGTAGTCAAATCAAGTTTTCGTTACAAAATTAATCAACAAAATAAATAACAAGCTACAGATGTAACGCTTAGTTGTGAGAATATGCAAGAGGAGGTGGAGGTGGTAGTGCAGACAAAGGCAAATCTATTAATAGATATCCTACTTGTAATATTATTTAGAGAAGACCTATAGAGAGCCTCTTCTGATAGTCCTTAAAAAATATTTTTTTAAAAATTCACGCCTTGTGATAGTCCAAAAAATTATTTTTAAAAAATCCACGTCTTGTTTCAGCTCCTAAAAAAATAATTTTTAAGAAAATCTATTGCACTTCCAACACCAAAGTGTGACCAGAAGTTGATTGAACTTTTAATATACATATTTTTTCTAATGGCTATCCACTTCCATTGCTCATTAATTGGATGATTTTGAATACTACTCCGCCTCGTCTTTCCTTTCTGTCTGCAATTTACGTTCGAATAATGCTTAGCATCCACCCACTGCACGGTCGAACAGCCGGTCGACTGACCACCCACTAGACAATCTGTACGATACTGTAATTAGTTTTTATTTCTTTATTTTCAAATTTCATGACTGTTTCTTCCTTCGATACGAATGTGTGCAATAAAGTGTAATCGGGAAAACTACACAAAAGCACATGACCTTTTTTTCCTGGGATAAATCGATAATTTTGCATGTAAGGTGAATTATATTTTTTTAATAATATTTAAGGAATATTTTTTCAATACATAATTATATGAAATTTTAAAAACAATTCCTAATGAAAAAATGATTTTAGGAGAAGTGGATATTTTCACGAAAATAATATTTTTTCAAGGCCTATCAAAGGCGTGGATTTCTTTAAGAAGATTTTTTCAATGCCTATCAAAGGCGTGGATTTCTTTAAGAATATTTTTTCAATGCCTATCAAAGGCGTGGATTTCTTAAAGAAGATTTTTTCAAGGCCTATCAAAGGCGTGGATTTCTTAAAGAAGATTTTTTCAAGGCCTATAAAAGGCGTGGATTTTTTAAAGAAGATTTTTTCAAGGCCTATACAGAGGGCGCGGATTTTTTAAAGAAGATTTTTTCAAGGCCTATCAAAGGCGTGGATTTTTTAAAGAAGATTTTTTCAAGGCCTATCAAAGGCGTGGATTTCTTAAAGAAGATTTTTTCAAGGCCTATCAAAGGCGTGGATTTCTTAAAGAAGATATTTTCAGGGCCTATCAAAGGCGTGGATTTCTTAAAGAAAATTTTTTCAAGGGCGTGGATTTCTTAAAGAAAATTTTTTCAAGGCCTATTTGAGGCGTGGATTTCTTAAAGAACATTTTTCAAGGCCTATATGAAGCGTGGATTTCTTAAAGAAGATTTTTTCAAGGGCGTGGATTTCTTAAAGAAAATTTTTTCAAGGCCTATTTGAGGCGTGGATTTCTTAAAGAAAATTTTTTCAAGGCCTAAAGAGGCGTGGATTTCTTAAAGAAACATTTTTCAAGGCCTAAAGAGGCGTGGATTTCTTAAAGAAACATTTTTCAAGGCCTAAAGAGGCGTGGATTTAAAGAAAATTTTTTCAAGGCCTAAAGAGGCGTGGATTTAAAGAAGATTTTTTCAAGGCCTAAAGAGGCGTGGATTTTTTAAAGAAAATTTTTTCAAGGCCTAAAGAGGCGTGGATTTAAAGAAAATTTTTTCAAGGCCTAAAGAGGCGTGGATTTAAAGAAGATTTTTTCAAGGCCTAAAGAGGCGTGGATTTAAAGAAAATTTTTTCAAGGCCTAAAGAGGCGTGGATTTAAAGAAGATTTTTTCAAGGCCTAAAGAGGCGTGGATTTCTTAAAGAAAATTTTTTCTAGGCCTAAAGAGGCGTGGATTTCTTAAAGAAAATTTTTTCAAGGCCTAAAGAGGCGTGGATTTCTTAAAGAAAATTTTTTCAAGGCCTAAAGAGGCGTGGATTTCTTAAAGAAAATTTTTTCAAGGCCTAAAGAGGCGTGGATTTCTTAAAGAAAATTTTTTCAAGGCCTAAAGAGGCGTGGATTTAAAGAAGACTTTTTCAAGGCCTAAAGAGGCGTGGATTTAAAGAAGATTTTTTCAAGGCCTAAAGAGGCGTGGATTTAAAGAAGATTTTTTCAAGGCCTAAAGAGGCGTGGATTTAAAGAAGACTTTTTCAAGGCCTAAAGAGGCGTGGATTTAAAGAAGATTTTTTCAAGGCCTAAAGAGGCGTGGATTTAAAGAAGATTTTTTCAAGGCCTAAAGAGGCGTGGATTTAAAGAAGACTTTTTCAAGGCCTATATGGGGCGTGTATTTTTTCAAGACATATATGGGGCGTGGATTTAAAGAAGATTTTTTCAAGGCCTATATGAGGCGTGGATTTTTTAAAGAATATTTTTTTCAAGACCTATATGAGGCGTGGATTTAAAGAATATTTTTTCAAGGACCTATATAAGGCATGGATTTCAAAAAGAATATAATATAAAATTTTTTCAAAGCCTATATGAGGCGTAGATTTCTTAAAGAAAAATTTTTCAAGGCCTATATGAGGCGTGAATTTCTTAAAGACATTTTCTTCAAGGCCTACATGAAGCGTGGATTTCTTAACTAATATTTTTTCAAGGCCTATCAAAGGCGTGATTTTTTAAAGAATATTTTCAAAGCCTATCAAAGGCGTGGATTTTTTAAGGAATATTTTTCCAAAGGACTATTGAGGCGTGGAGCGTCAAAGTGTGGATGCTTCAAATTTTTTTGAAGGACCAATACTGGCGTGCATTTTTAGAAAGTATTTTTGGAAAGACCACCACAATAGGTGGATGTTTTAAAGAATTATTTTTCAAGAATGAATCTACACAAGCGTATATTTTTTTCAAGATCAAGGACTAGATTTTAGAGAAAAGTTTTTCAAGACCTATCAGAAGCGGGGTCGATTCATAGATGAAAGACGACATTCCTTCTACTTGGAAGGAAATAACTCGAATTAAATAATATTTTCTGCTAGAATTTCTATACGGAGAAAGACTTCTTAAATGTTAGGCTTTTAACTGGTCTTTTTTGATATGTAAGACCATACATATGTCTTAATTATTGGTAAACAATAATTTCCATATCTCTGCAAAACAAAATTCCATAAATTTTGATTTAATGAATATTACCAAAAAAATCACTAAATATGAAAAGTAAATACAACAGAGAGCCAAAATAAGAAATTACTACCACCTTCAACTAATTATGATTTACCACCCAATATATCGTCTGGTGTTCTACCCACTTCCTCGTCCCCCAAAACCACCCATTTCACACACAATGAAATAAGGAAAACAACAAAACAAGAAAAAGGAATTAAAGCATAGACACAGACATCTAACTGCTATGGAAAACAAAACAAGTTGCATGGATGCTAGTAGCGCTGTTCTGATGTTGGCTAGACATCGGGAGTAAGAGAGAATCATAGAAAAGGATGTAAATATAAATCATGTAAAGTGAGGAAAGCACAAAAACTACAGTAACTCAGAGTCTTATATTGCTTAGTGAATGAGAGAAACTATTGTGTCGACAGTAGAGAGTGTAAGAAAATTGGCCAAAATGTTATGCGAGAAAGGCTAAAACGACGACACCGTCTCCGTTCCACATATACTTTAGCGGGAAGGCAATAAGTGATTGTTATAGCTCTAGACGAAATGAAACTATAATAATAAAACTGGGGATAAAGAAGAAATATGCAAAAATAAATGCTTGCAAAAAGGGAATATATTAGGATGGTATGAGAAATTTGTGCCCTATTATATCGGGATGGGAGATTCTAAAAAATGTCAGTCTTTATATGGGAAATTTCAATGTAATTTGTTCTTTGTTTTCACTCATATACATAAGAATGTCATTTTATTGTGCACATCTATACTACAGTTTAAAATCCTATCATCTCTTGACTATCTCATCATCAAAGATGCAGTTACACATTTTTTATAAATACATTTGAAACATGGGTGTGCGATTTCATGATTTGCTGGTATTGTGTGGGTAGTAATAATCCGAATATTGTCCTGCTAAAGAAATTATGAAAATATTAATTCTAGAAGTCTAAAAGGATACGCTAGCACATCAATAACTGCCGTTTTGAAAATAGTCTTCAAGATGGAAAATTTCAAACATCTATAATTTGTTTAGGAAAAATGAATAAGGATGTTATGTATTGCAAATGTGATATTTTGGTTTTTTCATAACTTTTTGGAGGATATAGAATGTTTGGTTGAGCCGAACTTTATGACGTTTTAATTACATTTCTCTTCCTATGAAGGTGTGAATTTTTGACTATTTTTTTTCAGACTATCAATAAGTGGAATTCAAATTGGTTCTAGACCCATCTATAAGTATACCGATCGTCATATCTCGACCAGCTGAGTCAATCTAGACATGTGTGTACGTCCGTCCACGATAGAGGCCAATGTTTTTAACCAATCGTCTCGAAGTTGTGCATGTAGGACCCCTATTGCTTAGTTAATATTTAGGTAATGAAATGGACCAACAACTTTATTTTTGTCCGTTTTTCGTTCTAGAGGCCAAATTTATGACCCGAACATCACGGAATTTTACAGGGAGAAAGGCGTCTGACCATAGAATAAGCATGAGTGTTCTGATGGAGACCGGTCAATACTTAACTGGTCAAATGGACCCAGACTTTTGTGTGAAAAATTACAACATTTGTATTCTATGGTGCTTAAATTTACTCCTGAAGGACATAGGTACGAGAAGTTGATAGTATATCCACCATTATGCGACGCGTTTCGCCGTTGGTTAAGCGGCTCATCAGGCATATAGGTCTATATGGCTTTACAAAGGTCGTTACTTCATAACTTATATTTATTTCGCCCTGATGCGAAATAGAATATGCGAATTAAATTCAAATTTGTCAAGGTTTGACATTTGTCTTCATTTTAGAAACAGTCCTTTTCTAAGTAGATTTTAGTTGTAGCGATGGATAATTAATCCACACACCTACAATTGCTTCCATGGCATACACATGTTTTTGCGCAACCTTTTTAAGAAGTGTGTTGATGGTTTAGTATTACCATTACCATATTAGACATACATTTCGAACTGATGTTTAAGCAATTTTGCATGAGGTTGCGGTTATGGTCGAGGACGACGCCTATAATTTTCGATAAAGATCAAATGATATTTCGGGTATGTAATGGACCGAAAACTTTATTTCTTTCGAGTTATCTAGGCGCTCTAGACGTCACAGCCGAACATCACAAATTTCCTATGGAGAAGGCGATCTGACCAACTAATTTGAATGGCTGTCATGATAATGATATTTATGATATTTAAAATACGTATTTGAAATCTTATGGATCATTTTTTTAATCCGAGATAAATAATTTTTTACTTCGGAAAAGATGCCGCTGAGGAGCTGTTGATGTATTTTTTTTAATATTTTAATGCAAGAATTGAGGCAAGGATTTACAAAAATATATTTGGTTGGGGAAAAAGAAATCCATTGAAGTGAAATGAGCGAAGTTGACCGGCAAGCTTTATGGTCGATTTAACGACTGCTAAGTTACATCGCCCAGGAGTTACAAAATGGACCATAAAACTTTTTTAAACTATTTACACAAAGCTGGATACAAAAAGAAGCTCGATGTTCGGGTGCCACATCAATTAACAGAAACAATATAAGATGGATCGAATATGTGATGCCTTGGCCAAATGGAATGAGATAGACCCATTTCTTAAACGGATCGTGACTGGAGATGAGAAATGGATCACATACGATATCCCTGTGCGAAAATGATCGTGGTCAAAGAGCAGTGACTTGGCACCAAGCGATTATCATTTTTTTCTTGCAATGCAAAATTTCTTTAATGATAAAAATTATGTATCTAGGGAGAACTGTGAAAATCGACTACTAGAGTTTTTTTGCAAATAGAGAGCAGGACTTCTATAAGAGAGACATTATGAAGTTACCTTTAAAATGGCAACAAATCATACAACAAAATGGTGCATATTTGGTCCTGTTAAAATTTTTAGTTTTCCCCAGAAAGTAGATCAGAATTTCGAAAAGTCATGTTTTCGTTTTTTTAACGTTTATTATTCGTTAATTTTTTATTTAATAAAAACATATCCATAAACGTGAATTACAAAAATCGAGAGGGAGGAGTGGATGATTTAAAGACAAGACCTATACCAAAATTTGTTTAAACTTTTTTTTTTTTTTTTTTTTTGTTTTGAAAAAGTGATATTTGATTTTATGTACTATTTTACTTAGAAAAATACAACACGACCAGTTGATACTAAATGACATACGTACTGACATTCTACAAGAACTAATCTAATTCAGAGTTATCTGAGACCAATATTTAAAATCAATATCAATATATTTTATTGGTGTTGTCATAAACAATTAACCAGTTACAAGTGTACCAAGAAATTCAAATTAATTAAAAAAATATATAATTAATCGATTTACTTAAAAAATCATAGTTACAGAACATTTTGTGGTCCAACTGAAAGCATTGTTGATGCAAAAAATTGAACTTACACACACTTTGCTACAGTGCAGAAAATGCAAAGTGAACTTTGCCAACCATAAAGTGGAGCCTGGGAAGGCTCATAAAATCCCCCACATATGTGTGCTATAATAAATAGGCAAATTCTACCTTTACAATGCCAAGGAGCCCGGAGGAAAACGTTGTGTGCCAAGATATGACCATATATGGCATTATGTATATGTATGCAAGTGTGTGTTATATATGCATATGTATGCATTATGCATACATACTAGTATAGCAGCACTTTATACATTATGCATGTACTACTATATAATATACACATGCATATATGGCGAAGAAAAAAAAAACAAATCTCAATTTTTATGCATAAAAGCCACACCCATTAAAAAAGGACAAAATGTGATATTTTTGTTCTTCTTTGCATTTTACTTCAACGTTCGCTTTATTGCAAGTTTCTATGGAAATGCGCAGCATTGCAAATATGACTATGTGATTGCAGCAGGGACAAAAACAACGAACGAACGACCAACAAACAGACAGACACCTACTAATGCCATATGTATGCTAATGCAGACGACAATATACAAATAACAACAACTACAGCTACTGCTATGGTAAGCAGCAGAAGAAGAAGCAGCAGTAAAATGCAAACTAACTGCATGCACTGAATAAAAAGGTCTACTTGCTCTCTTTCTCCTTGGCATAACATTTCTAATATAGAATTTCTAATACAAGTCTTCATATTTGCTGCAAAATGTTACTCAGTTGCATCCACAAGTGTCCACAAGAGGGAAAGTAGGAGAAATTTCTTATTTTTTTTCTTTGTTGTTGTATTTTCTTTCTTTGAGGAATTCAGATTTGGTCTGCACAATCCACTTTCTTTGTTAGATGTTATTATGAGAGAGAGGGGTAAAGAAATCCCAATTGGATTTTCTATTTGTGGATTGTATTCTCTATGTAACTGATAAGAAGAATGCACGGGATTTACTAGGCAAGAATGTGCAGGGAGAAAGGAGAAATGTCCAACATGCCCAACCAATATGAATGAATAATCATAATGGGGTTGTTTTACCAACAACAACAACCATCACGACCAGTCAGTTAACAGTGTTCATGTTAATTTCCACACACAATACAGCACACACACACACTCTCTCTCCCCCTAGCGAAGGCACACACAACAGTGAGAGAGCATTCGTAATGAATGCAAGGAGAGCCCTCGTGTGTGGATGGTTGGCTGACTCGTTGTGTGTTACGGAAATGTAACACACAGGGAGAGAGAGCCAGCCCTGTCGTGTCGTGCATGCATATTATGTGTTATGATGATGACGACGATGATGAGTTCCGGTGAGAGTAACAGTGTGTGTGTACGAGAGTAGGGGAAGTTCAATGCATATGCAAGCCAATGCTTGTTGTTTGCTTGCACCACTACTAATGAATGAAATAGAAGAGCCAGCCATTGTGTGCTGTGTGTTTGTTGTTGCTATGATTTAGTTTTTTCACTATTTTTTGGCATTTTCTTACCCAAAAAACTGTGTAGTTAGCAGAGGAAGGGCTGTTGTTGTTGTTGCTTGGCTGCATACATTGTATTGGATGGTATGGCATGGCATGGCATGGTTGATTAGAGTTTAACGGAGTATTCTATTGATAATAGAATTGTGAGTGTGAGAGGTTTTTGGGAATTGTGGCTCGGCCAAGATAGCTGCGGCGTTTGGCAAGTGTGATTCAGTTGCATTCGAACTGTGCACACAGTAAGACATACAGCTTTACATACATATTAACAAATATAAATTGAAATAAAAATAAATTCATGTAAAATATTTATTTTTATAAAGAAACAATATTAGAAAAATTAAACAAAATATTTTAAAATTATTTTTATAAAAACAAAAAAAAATCAAACAAAGAAAAACGAAATTTTTTCGAAAAGAAAAAACTTGCAACAAAAATTTAAAAAATTATTACAAAAATAAATAAATTGAAGTGTTGTGTTATATTGAGTGAATCAAAAAAACTATTATCAAAATGATGCTATTACAACAACAAATGTTATGGAATACCCAATCCGCTGCTGCTACTGCTGCCACACAAAATTCTTCATCATCGAATGAAGAATCTCGTTTATTGGATAACTCCTCACCGGCCAGTTTAAGGGATTTAAAAACTGAAATTTTGGATGAGAATACTGAGCAACATCATCATCATCATCATATGCATATTTTCAATCATCATCAATATCAGCATTATCATCATCATCAGGATAGTGATAATGCAAATGATGATGACGATATGGAAAAAGTACCTGTCAAACAAGAACAAACATGTAGGTGTTACCAAATAAAAAATAATAATTAATTTAATTTTTAAGAAAAATATAAATTTTGGGACTCAAGAAGCGACGGTAAAATTTTAAAAATATCAGGAAGAGGGCTTTTTTAATTTTTTTGTTATGGGAGACAAAAAAAGGGCTTCAAGAAATTTAAAAAAAAAATCAAAAATTTTGTAAAATTCAAAAAATGAATAATACGTTTAAAAAATTATAGAATATATTTTTACAAAAAAATCAGAAAATTAGAAATAAAAAAACCGCCAGAAAATTAAAAAAAAATACTTCCTTGGATTTTTTAAGAAAAAATAATTCCAAAAATTTTAATATTATTTAAAAAAATTAAAATAATTTTGGTCATATATTTTTTTAATTCAAAAAAAATCTTTGAAAAAAAATTTAAAAAAAATCGAAATTTTTTTTATTTGATTTAGACAAAAAATCCTCCTTTTTTCCATTTTCACACAAAAAAAAAATATTCCCATTTAATGAAAATTTGCTTTCCTTATTTTCACCTGCCTGGTTTGCTTCCCTTTTGGCAGCAGCAGGACTGCCTCACTCTACATGACATCTCATCTTACTCTTTCATTTATATTTTTGTTTGGTTGTTGGGTTTGAAAATCATGTTTCCTTTTCGATGTGTGAAAGGTCTTTGGTCATTATCTCATGAAAACACCCACCACTTGTTCATTGTTCTGCACTGCAAATTAACATAAATCCAGCTGAGAATACAATGGCAAAGCAAATCCCTAGTTTCCTATTTAGAAATTTAATGATAACCATACAAAACATCGATATTCAATAGGAATTGGATCAGGACCGGCGGCTGAGGACAATATCTCATGTAGGGCAGAATATTTTTTTTTTCAAAATTTATTTGATTTCCTTATCTTGAATATTCAAATTTCTAATTTTCTTTTCCTTCGTGAGTGTGCAGTTTTCCTTACGTTCTGTGTGTGTGTGAACGATTTTCTTACCTGTCCAAGAAAAACCCATATTTTGCATGTCCATCCTTCATCACAGGGGTTGTGTAGATAAGACAGGAAGACACACATTTTAAAATCTTAAAAAATAAAATTTAACACGCCATGAAATTTCGAATTTTTTCTCATCAATTTTTTTCATGGTAATGGCTTGTAAAAAAAGGCCATGTGTTCTCAAAAACCATAAACATTGCACAAAAAAGGCAAAAATTGCCTTAAAAAACAAGCAATTTTTAGGTAGAATTTTTACCACCCAACCACAAAAGGCAAATTTAAATTTTTTTCTGTGTGCATCCTCTTAATTACAGGGATTACAACGTTAGGGGAGGGAGGAAGGAAGTAAGAGAAAAAATCATAAACATTTTTTTGTAAGTTTTTTTTACCCAAAAAAAAGCAAAGAAATTACCTGAAGAAAAAAACTGACTTTTTAACATCTGCAAGGATAATAAAAAAATATAATTTTCGGCTTGACCAATTCCCAAGGCGAACGGAACACACATAACTAACAATTTATTTAAATCTCATCCTCCCTGCCCTTCTTCTTTCCCCTCTTCATCTTTTTGGTCATTATTTAGGTGATAATCTAAGTATTTATGTTACATTTTATTTGCTTAGAGAAGAAAAGGAAGCAAGGACATTTTTACATATTTTGTGGTCAAAATATGTTGGCTTTTAGATGAGCGTGCACACACTCACACACCATAAAGCTTGTTAGCATATGTATATGAAAATATGTGACTGTTGTGTTGAAATCCCCAAGCTAAAGAAATGATAACACCCCTGGGGAGCTATAAATTCCATAAATGTGTGGTCCCTTTTTTCTCGGTGGCCAGCCAAGTGTCCTGTCTTTTTTGGTTGTTTATTTGTCTGCTGGTTATTGATTTTCTTTTTTACTTTTTTTGTGATAATGCATATAAGCCAAGCTAAGAGTATTACAAAAAATATGCAAAAGGATAATCAAATGTCAAATGGTGTTTTTTATTATTCAAATGTAAGAATATGCCATAACATGTTACTTAATAAAAGGATACAAAGAAATTTGTATTTTTTCCATAAATTTTTTTTTTTTCTTTAAAAAATTAATTTTATTCTTAAATTTAATTTTTTCTTTAAAAAAAATTTTTTTTTTTTTCTTAATTTTTTTCATTAAAAAAATTCAATATTAATTTTTTCCACTTATTTATTTTTATAAAAAATCTATAAAATCATCTTCTTTATTTTCCCCCCTCCCAAAAAAATGTCTAATCTTAATTTTATGTACGTGATTTTCCTGGAACTCAGTGTATTAATTACAAAATGTCTCCCTCTCTCTTTACAGATCTACGTCACATGTCCAAATCACCTTCACCCATACGATCTTTATCAGGTATGTATTGATTCGTAAATAACAACAAATAAATTTAAACACAATAAAAAAAGATTCGAAATGCGATAAAACGGTATTTGACAAATCCTTAACGGTATTTAGGGACCTCACGAAAAAAAGAATATCCCTATGGACGTGTTACAAATGTTAGAACATACATTCACCACACAAATCCTTGTCACGAGCACGTGACCGAAATTTTCTATAACAACTTGTCAGTGACATTTTTCCTTAATAGAGGATCTTCTTCTTCTTGGGCAACGATGATCCTCCTTTTATTTGTCTCTATTTTACAAATGCAATCTTATCACGATTGTGTGTGTTTTTATTGGCAATAACCAACCCCTTTATTATTGGGCAATTTTTTATTATTAGTACACCCTAACCACGTGCTTGAAGAACCTACTTCAGTCCCTTTGGAGTGCAGTTAAAAGGAAAAAGGGGTTCCTTCTTCATCTTTATTTGAAGATGATCCTTTCCCTTATCTTGTCTTGTCAACCCCTTTTTATTTTGCGATGCATTTTTTGTCTAATTTTTTACACGTGCTCAAAGTGGGCTAAGCACGAGAAAGGGTATCAATTCTTACAAATTTATTTGCGAAAAAATTAAATGACTCATCAAAAAATATCCAAAAAAATAATTAGATTTTTCATATTTCCCACCTCTGCATAAAACCTCTAAAAAATTTTATTTTTTATAATTTCATTTTTGTTTATATTTTTTTTTTTATCAACAAATGAATTATAAATCATTTAATTCCTTCAAATTTAATATAATTATTTGCCTTCAATTAATACTTCCCATCCCTGCATTTAGTAGGATTCCCCTCTTATAACAGTTAAAATACTCTCCCCACATATCATTTGTTTATTTCGTTGCAATGCAATCATGCTAACTGTGCTTATACTCCTCTCTCACATACAATTAACGGGCGAGAGCATGCTTGCTCTCTCCCATTTGCATATCATTACTTATTCTCCCCTCACACACAGTTAACGGGTGCGAACATGCTTGTTCTCTCTCACAGCAACAATATCACTGTTGGCTTATTCTCCACCCACATACACATAACGGGCGAGCATACTTGTTCTCCCATCAATATCAATGAGCCCCATGAAAGAATATCACAACAAAACGGTTATGCATGCAAGGCTTGCATTGCAAGCGAGCATGCACACACACAATAACAGTGTGGGTGCATAAGAGGAAATGGGTGCATTTGAATAGAATTCGTTGCATACTTTAAGGCAAGAATTTAGATTTACTTAAAATCAATGAAAATTAATGGGAAAAATTCGAAAAAATATTTTTTTAATTTGAAAAAAATAGGAAAATAATTTTAAAAAATATTTTGAAGAGAAAAAAATATTTTTTTCGCCACAAAAACAAAAAAGAAAAAAAGGGAAAATAATAAAAATAAAATAAAAAATTAATTAAAAAATTTTATTTTTTGAAAATAATTAATTGCCTACTTTTAGGCCAAAAATTGAAATTTATGAAAGTAAAATTGAAATTTATGAAAATAAATATAGAATTAATTATTTTAATTAGGAGACACATTTTCATCATTTTTGTTCTAAAAATTTTATAAAATTGCACCCTGCAAACAAAATTTTCACTCTCCCCCTCAAACACATAAATTTCACTGATTTCTTTGTTTCCCTAAAATGTTTCATTGGAAAAATTCCACCCTTAGCAAACAAATTTAAATTAACAATAGACAAAAATACAACTGTCTATTTACATTAGGATTTTAACAACACCCCCTCCAATACAGATAGACATATAACACCCTTGACCTCTGGCTGGACATGTGAGAAAAACAAGTAATAGACATCTACATGACCCTATTGATCAAACTGACCCTTACACAACAAATAGAAATAAAAACTATTTTTCAAAAAATAAATAGGAATTCCAACAAATTTGTCACTGTAAATTTTGAAAACAATAGAAACAGAATATTTTGCAAAATATTGTGTATAATTTCCAAAAGACACCCTCAATCAACCACCATCCTATTTTATTACAACAAAATGCCTAACACCTTGTTATCCCCCTCCCTACAAACCACTTGAATGAATTTCGTGCAACAACAAAGGATGTTAAGGATTTTTATTATTGTTTGCATAATCAAACAAACCACCCCATATAACAGGAATAAAAATTTAAATACGATGAGCATGTAAATTTCCAACCACCATGATCCTTATTATCCTGCCAACAACAAAAAGGTTATGTAAATTATATGCCATTTAACTTTAATGTGTTTGAAAACTAATTTACCTATGCGACACTAAACGGAAAAATATTTTGACACGGGGACAAAACACGCGGAAAAAAGGTCACCCATTATGATAGGGTAATCAAAAAAAATTGTAATAATAAAAAAACAATTAACATCGAAGTTGGCGGTGTGGCATTTAGCACCCTTTGATTATGCAAAATACACGCACACACGAATTTATTCAAATGCAACAGGGTGATAAAAAAGGGGAAGAGGAAAGGGTTACTGAAGTGTGTGGCATTAAAAAAAGGATTTGACTTTGTCGGGTGGTTATTATTCAAATGATATGCTTATCAGGACCCTCCTGATTTTTTTGATTATGGTAATTGTAAAGAACATGGGTGTTTTTTATGGTGTGTGTGTTTGATTAAAGGATTGCGTGTTTAAAATTAAATTGTTTAATAATGACTCAATTTTGCATGATTGGTGGTGATTGATTTTTTTGTTGTTCCTTTTTTTTGATTTTTGAAGAGGGTAGCAAAAGGCTTATTAGCATGTTATTATGTAAATATGTGGTTAAATATCATTAAGGGGATACTTAAAAATTTTAATGGGAGAGAGGCTGGTAATAGAGGCTGGAAATTTGAGTTTTTTTACTAAAAAAATTCAAAAAATATTTTTTGCATAAAAATGCATTCTTTGGCCTCCAAAAAGAAAAAAAACAAATTTTTGTGTCATTTTTTCAATTACAAATTTTTTTCTCCCTCACAAAAAATTGGCCGAACATCTGCCCACAATTTTTTTTCCTCGATATTTTTTACAAAAAAAAATCTAACGTATTTTTTATGATCGACATTACCATGAAAAATTCCCTAAAAAACACGACAGCACACACGCACATCATTGCAGGACAACAATAGAACACTCCCTCAATTACACAATAAGCCAACCAAAATCCTGACTCCGATTACATGGAAATAATACACACAGAAGAAAAATACAAAACAACGAAAAAAAGGACAATGGTTTGGGATTCAGAAAAAAACTGGACAAACAATGAAAACAAAACACAAAAAAAATAATAAACGGAAATGTCATAAAATATGTTTGGCAAAAAACCAACAGAGATTTACATGACAGTTTTGAAATAATAAAAAATACAGACAATAAAACAACAACAACAAAAATATGGAAATTTGTAAGGAGATTGACAGCAATTGGTAGATCAATAAAAAAAATTAAAATTCAAAAGAAAAGGCAGATGGTTGAGGGGGATAAAAGGGAATATTTTTTATTGAAAAAAAATTATTGAAAAAAAATTCTATTAAAAATTAAAAATATTTTCAATTCTTTTAAATTTAAATATTTTTTTTTGAAATACCAAAAATTTTTTTTTAATTAAAAATATTTTTTTATAAAAAAAAATTGTTTAAAAATTTAAAAATATTTTTTATAAATTAAAATAATTTATTTGAATTAAAAAAATATATTTTTGTAATTAAAAAAAAATATTTTCACCCTCTCTCCCCCTTCAACAAAAAGTACAGTTAACTTCCCTAACCTTCAAATACTTTAATTTCAAAATTTTCCAAAAATCAACTACTCATAAATTTTCCAACTGTCACATGACTACATATGTTTTTATAATCCACATATCTACTTGTTCGGGAAAAAATTAGCTCTCATTGTGTGAAAAATTGAAAAATTCGTCACAAGCGATAAAAATCGCCGGAAAAATCTCTGGAACGTGTGCGTTTAAATCACCCTTTTTACAACAACCCCTTAATTTTTTCTACTGCAAGGGAAAGGGGAATTACAAAATTTTTTTGATTTGCCATTTTCAAAATTAAAAATGGTTTGAAATGAAAAATCGAAAGCGAAAAGGGTGGTAAGTAGTCACCCTTTTTTGGCATAAAGGGGAGTTTTTAAATTACGAGGCCGAAGAGATAAATCACAATGACTCGTTTGACTTGATTTCTGTTGTTTTTGTTTTATTACAAAAACAACAAAAATTTACAATTGTTAAAATTTTATATTTTTTCTGTTTTGAATGCGGGTACAGGTTTTGAAAAAGAAATCAAATCACAGCAAGCCAACACTGTCACAACACTTTCTCAAATTTCAGAGGACAAATTTTCTTTCTTCAGACCTTTCTTTTCAATCAAAGAAGAAAAAGAAATCATTAAAATTTTCTCAATGCCAATTTTTACACCTCCTGATGTTTTCCCTTTTTTCTGGATGCACCACCAGCCAGCCAGTCAACCAGCAGCATTGCACTGTTTGTCATTCTGTCCTTTTATCGTAGTGAAAGAGCCAAGTGACCGCCAGGTGATATTCCAGTGTGTGTGTGCGAGTTTTGTTTTATTGTGCTCAATGACAGCAGCAGCAGCTGTAAACTATTTTATTTGGAAAATGTTTTCAAATCAATTGTTTGTTTTTCGTATTTATGTTTGTGTGTGTCTGTGCGAACATGTTCTGATTTTTTTGAAAATTCATGGTGAAAGGATTTCCCCAACTGTAACACAGTTTTCAATATCCACAATTCAAAAAGAGATTTTATTTTAATATGAATTACTACTCTCTCACGCTCTCACGAAAAAAGTATTTCACAAAGAAATTTTTTTTATTAAATTTAATTTATTTAAATTAAAATAATTTTTTATTTTTTTTTTAATTAAAATATTTTTTTATTTAATTTTTTAAATTAAAAAATTATCAAATTATCATTAACCCTCTCCAAATGAAATACAAACCACTCTCTCTTTAATGAATACCCCACAAAGGCCTCTCATTTGCCTAGTGAATAACACAATTACATATCTCTCATAAATAGCTCTCTTTATCATGAATAACTGTTCCCTCTCTCTTGGCTTTCAACACAACACAAAGCTCTCTCTCATTTACATAGAAAAGCAATCAACATTAGTTCGCTCTCTTCTCAAAACAACTACCGTTTGAATCGCCTTTAAGACACTCTCTTTACTCTCTCTCTCCACCAAAAAAAGCAACAAATTCACTAATGACAATTTTCTCTCTCTTTTCTCTTTATAGCTCCCCACTATGCCACCGATGATGTATGTGAAACCAAATACAGCTCACCCTCACCCACAAATCTCAGCAATAAGAGGCCACGAGAATTGGATTCCGACATGGAAAATGAGGTCTTGAATTTGGCCACCCATAGCAATACACCAAAAAGGCAAAATCGTTCTCCTTCACCAATTATGACCATGCAGGAGAAACCTCAAGAAGCTGCTGTCATTCCTCCTCCCACCACCACTTCTCCATTCTCAGCAGCACCCACAAATTTCTTGGCTGCCTTGCAAAATCCTTTGGCTCCCTTTTTGTTGCAAAATCAACTGGGTTTGGCTGCTGCCGCTGCCCTGCAGCCCGAAGATATGCAACAGGCCTTCCAGCTGCAATTGCAAAGCTATATGGAAATGATGCGTCAAATGGCTCCCGAAACCATACAAAATCCAGCTGCTGCCCAATTTTTGTTGCAGAACTCCTTGCAGGCCATGATCCAGTTACAGGCCTTGCAACAATTGAAACAACAACAACAGCAGCAACAACAAGTTCAAGAAAGAGCTCCTGAAGTCGAGCAGGAGGAAGAGAATTTGTGTAAAACTCCCAATATGGAGGCAATGAAGAAATATTCTACCCCACAAAATAAATCCCCCTTGAGAAGTCCCTCTCTCAGCCCTGTTTCCAGGCATAGCTCTTCGGCCCGTATGCACCACAACAGTGTGGGTACACCAGCCAGCTCAATGCATTCGCAACAGCAGCAGCAGACCACACCACCAAATTCCGCTCATTTACCCATGACCCTGAGCAGTGCTGCCATGACCCCTAACACACCCGGTATGACACCAGCTTTTCCCACAGCCTCACTGAGTCAAGCCTCAGCTTTGAGCTACTCGAGTACCCCACAAAATTCGAAGAGTTCCAGTGCCAATACCCTCTCCCAAGCTGCACGCACCTTGGATCAATCGCCTGAAGAAACCACCGATTTGGAGGAATTGGAACAATTTGCAAAGACCTTCAAGCAGAGACGTATCAAATTGGGTTTCACCCAAGGTGATGTGGGTTTGGCCATGGGTAAACTCTATGGCAATGATTTCTCCCAAACCACAATCTCCCGATTTGAGGCCCTCAATTTGAGTTTTAAAAATATGTGCAAATTGAAGCCTTTGCTACAAAAATGGTTGGAAGATGCCGACAACACAGTGTCCAAACCAGGTGGCATTTTCAATCTCTCCGCCATGACCTCAGCCCCCTTGGCCACCCCTGAAAACAACATCATGGGTAGACGCCGCAAGAAGCGTACCTCCATTGAAAGCAATGTTCGCTCCACCCTCGAACGGGCCTTTGCCATTAACTGCAAACCCACCTCAGAGGAAATCAATCAATTGGCCGATCAAATGAACATGGAAAAAGAAGTGGTACGTGTATGGTTCTGCAATCGCCGGCAAAAGGAGAAACGTTCCAATCCCTCTCTCGATTTGGATAGCCCCACTGGTACACCACTCAGCAGTCATGCCTTTGGTTATCCTCCCCAGTCGCTTAACCTCACCAATGGTTTGGAAGCCTCCTCGCTATGTGGCAGCTCCATCAGTTCATTATCGCCCACCCACTACAATGTCAAACATGAATGATGTTGGTACACGAAGGACGATTATAATAATGGTTATGTAGATAACATGGATGCAACATATCAGCAACATATGGTGGGGTCGCAGCAGCTGCAGCCGGGTATGATTATGCCACATGCCACAGATAGCGATTATATCTCGATGGTAAATGGTAGCAATAATTATCCAGCAATATATCCGCCAATGTCCACATCGTATAATAACTATAATGAAGCCTTTGGTGAGGATCAGGCCTCATGGCAGCAGGGCAGTAGCAAACCAGCTCAGGATTATCAGCAACAACAATATCATCATCAAAACTCCTCAACTTCGTCATCAACAAATTTACTTACAACCTGGTCAGCAACCGGCCAAAGCAAACAGTAAAAAATTCTCTCTCTCCCACACACTCTCTCGCTCTCTTTGGTGATTTGTTGATTTGCTCGCTCTCACACAGCCTCACTTTGGTCGCCAATACACAGCCTGCAAGCGACCATTATAAACAAAAAAGGTCATCGAATTGTAAATAGTTCTACTCCTTGAAAACCTCACAAAGACAACATTCCATTTCAGTATTCATATCAGGAAAATTCAAAACAAAACAAAATATTGAATTTTCAAATTTGAAAAAAAAATATCTAATATTGAAACACTCTTCCATTATTTGATAATTTTTTTTGGTATAACTTTTAGACTAAATATAAACGAATTTAATTAGTATTGAGTGTAAATATTTCCTTATTAGAAATTTAAGTATTAAAAAAAGAGCCGGAAAATATTTAGAGTTCCTACTAGACTCCCATTAATCCCCCATGAAACTATTACTGGAATTTGAAGTATACTAAACAGAAAATTGAAATAATGTGTATTTATTAGATATCATTTATATAATGGAAATTATTAAACAATAATTGTATATATAAATATTTATAATATAAGTGTTTAAAATTAAAAAAAAAAAAAACAAACAAATAATAAAAAAACAACAAAATATTACAAAAAAAACAAAATGAATTTTTATTTTCTCATTAAAAAACCAGTAAGGAAAGTAGTAATGTCGGACTGGGCCGACTATATGATACCCTTCACCAATTTGGGTATATTCTACATATGTATCCTAACAGACGTCGCCTCTTCGAAGGAGAATTCGCATGAAGTTGAACGAACTTAGATATGTGATCTTTATCAATATGTAAACAGACTAACTTCAATCCCAACACATGCCACTCTGCAACCTATGCTAAATTTTGTTAATAGGTCGAAATTATATATGGAATAGGTCGAAATTATATATGGAAGCTATGCTATATCTATATCTGTACCGATTTCAAAGAAACATGCCAGAGATTAATTTATATTAACTTTAGTACGTTGTGTCAATCGGCCTAGCTATGGGTCATTTACATAAAATCGGACAAAAAAAAAATATATATATATATATAGGAGGTGTATGTAAATCTGAACTGATTTTCACGAAACTTTGCACACATAATTTTAAACTTAATTCAGTACGCTATACCAAAATCGAAAGATATATGGGGACTTTGGTACACTATTTACATAAAATCGTGCGAAATTATATATGGGAGCTATATCCAAATCTGAACCGATTTTCACGCAACTTAGCACACATCATTCTAGGCTTAATTCAGTACGCTGTGCGAAATTTCGTGCAAATCAAAAGATATTTAGGGACGTTGGTGCACCATTTACATAAAATCGGACGAAAATATATATGGGAGCTATATTGAAATCTGAGCCGATTTTCTGGAAACTTAAACACATCATACTATACTTAATTTACTACGCTATGCCAAATATCGAGCAAATGGAAATATATATAGGGACTTTCGTGTACCATTTACATAAAATCCGGCGAAATTATATATGGGAGCTATATCTAAATCTGAACCGATTTTCATAAAACTTAACGAACATCATTCTAGACTTAATTCATTACGCTGTGCCAAATTTCGTGCAAATCGAAAGAAATATAGGGACTTTGGTACACCATTTACATTAAATCGGACGAAAATATATATGGGAGCTATATCTAAATCTGAACCGATTTTCAGGAAACTTAGCGCTCTTTATTCTAGACCTATTTCATTACGCTGTGCCAAATTTCGTGCAAATCGAAAGATATATGGAGACCATTTATATAAAATCGGACGAAAATATATATGGGAGCTATATCTATATTTGAACCGATTTTCACGAAACTTGGCACACATCATACTATACTTAATTCAATACTCTATGCCAAATTTCGTGCAAATCGAAAGATGTATAGGGACATTGGTGCACCATATACATAAAATCTGACAAAAATATATATGGGAGCTATATCTAAATCTGAACCTATTTTCAGGAAACTTAACACACATCATTCCAGACTCAATTCAGTACGCTATGTCAAATTTCGTGCAAATCGAAATATATATAGGGACTTCGGTACGCCATTTACATAAAATCGAACGAAAATATATATGGGAGCTATATCTAAATCTGAACTGATTTTTCCCAATTTCAATAGAGTTCGTCCTTGGGCCGAACAAGTGACGTATGCCAAATTTCATCCAATTCGGATCATAAATGGGACTTATACTTTATTTACAATTTAACACCAACAGACGGACGGACTTACTTTCTTAGCTGGCTTGTGACAGAACTTTCGTTCCATAAGCCGAGCTTAGAAAAGATTTCCAGGCGCGTCTGTCTTTTGCGCAGTTTTTCCAATTTGCAAGACCATTTTCGGCAATGATGTCTTCGACTTGATCTTTCCATCGTATTCTTGGCCTTCCTCTTCTGTGTGAACCATCAGCTGGTTCGCTTTTATATGCCTTCTGGGCTGGAGCATCTTCATCCATTCTCACAACATGCCCTAGCCAACGTGGTCGCTGCAGCTCAATACGTCTAACAATGTCGGAGAATAGCTGGTACAACTCATGGTTCATTCAACGGCGATATTCACAGTCAACGCAGATCGGCCCATAGATCTTTCGGAGAATTTTTCTCTCAAAGAGAGAGCTGCCTCATCTGCTTGCGCTTTAGATCCATATAACAGCACGAGTAGTATCAGCGTCTTGTAAAGTGTACGTTTGGTCTGACAGGAGGTGGCCTTGTCTATAAACTGCTTACTTAGACCATCTTCATCATCTATTGATCATCACAATCCTTCTCCCAATTTCAAAACTGATGTCATTCGTTTTATTTATGGCGGTACCAAGGTATGTGTTGTTTGGTGTATCCTCGTTCGGTATTGAAGGGCTCCGATAGGTCCTTTCCGACTTTAACGTAAAGTTGTCCTGCATACCCGTATTAATTTTGCAGGAATCCCGAACGTAGACATGGCTTTAAACACCTCTGAACGGATAGGGCTGTCGAATGCGGCTTTATAGTCGACGAATAGGTGGTATGTGTCGATGTGTTTTTCGTGGGGTTTTTACAGGATTTGGCGCTGAGTGAAAATCTGGTCATTGGTATGGTCCAATAATGTCATTGACCATTGGCTTCAGTCGTTCACACAGTACGCTGGATAGCACTTTATATGCGATGCGAAGGATACTTATTACTCTATAGTTTGCATATATCGTCTTGTCTCCTTTTTTGTGCACGGGACACAGGATGCTGAGGTTCCAATCATTGGGCATGCTAGAGGCTAGAGGAATGCCTGCATTCCTTACCAGCATCTAACAACCAGTCTTGAAAAGTTCGGCTTGTAACCCATCGGCTCCTGCTGTTTTATAGTTCTTGAGCCGATTAATTGCTTTTATGACCTCATCTTGGCTAGGTGGTATACACTCTATACCATCATCTCTGATTGGTTCTGGGTATCTTCTTCACCGCCACTATTTTTTGATACCAGAAGCTTTTCAAAATGTTTCTTTCAGATCCTCAACACGCTGTCTGTGTCTGTCACCAGGTTTCCTTCTTCATCTCTACAAGAGGATATGCCTGCACCAAAACCTTCGGTTTTGTGTTTTACTTGTTGGTAAAATTTCCGGACTTCATTCTGACTCCTGTACATCTCGATTTGCTCACGCCCCCGTTTTTCTATTTCTTTTTTGTTTTTTTTCAGAAAACACGTTTCTCCTCTTTCCTTTTCTCCCGATAATTGCGATCCGAATCGATATTCGCTCCTCGGATCGATCGAACATCTAATACACTGGATGAATGCCTTCCGTCGATCACAACATGATCAATTTGATTTCTCGTTGCATGATCAGGAGAAATCCAGGTGACCTTGTGTATATCGAGATGCTTGAATCTGGTGCTGCTAACTACCATGTTTTTTGCTGCCGCTAAGTCACTCAACCTCATGCCGTTGTCGGATGTTTCTTTATGAAGGCTGAATTTTCCGACGGTGGGGCCAAAGATATTTTCCCTTTCTCCTAGCAGAATTTTAATGTCATGGTCAGGGCAGCGATTATATGCTGTTTCTAGGCGCTCGTAAAATATGTCTTTGGTCTGTTCATCTTTGTCTTCGGTCGGAGCATGGGCGCAAATAAGACTGATGCAGAAGAACTTCACGGATTATAGCAATTCGCTCAGCTACTGGAGTGAATCTGGAGACGAGGTCTTTTATTCTCCTGTTGACCAAAATTCCGCGTGAATTTTCTAAAGATTATTTTTTGAGGGTCTACCAAAGGCGTGGATTTGTTAAAGAATATTTTTTCGAGGGTCTACCAAAGGCGTGGATTTTTAAAGAATATTTTTTCGAAGGTCTACCAAAGGCGTGGATTTTTTAAAGAATATTTTTTCGAAGGTCTACCAAAGGCGTGGATTTTTTAAAGAATATTTTTTCGAAGGTCTACCAAAGGCGTGGATTTTTTAAAGAATATTTTTTCGAAGGTCTACCAAAGGCGTGGATTTTTTAAAGAATATTTTTTCGAAGGTCTATCGAAGGCGTGGATTTTTTAAAGAATATTTTTTCGAAGGTCCACCAAAGGCGTGGATTTTTTAAAGAATATTTTTTCGAAGGTCTATCAAAGGCGTGGATTTTTTAAAGAATATTTTTTCGAAGGTCTATCAAAGGCGTGGATTTTTTAAAGAATATTTTTTCGAAGGTCTATCAAAGGCGTGGATTTTTTAAAGAATATTTTTTGAAGGAAACCTGGATAGACTATTTACCTATAAGTTAATTCAAATTGACCCCTGAGTCTCTTAACATATGCTCTTTAAAACTTCTCAATGGAGTTCCATGAAATTTTGTCCACATGTGTATAAGATGGAAGGGGGTCGTATGTGACATATTTGATAAAGGTCTAGTTCGGCTTTCCCCATGGACATAAAAATATGTTTGCAGTACTTAACAAAAAAGTGGATGACAGAATAAAAAACTACTATTTAAAACATTACGAAAAAAATCAGAGCAGAAATAAAAAAAAAACATTTTCAAATGACCAAAGAACAACATGCCAATGGACAAGATTTTACCTCCTGAATGGGGTGGAGGCAAAATAGAAAACTTTACAGGAAAAAAGGGTTACTCGATTACAAGTTCAGTTCATATTTCATGAGGCCATCGAACAACACAACAACAAGTTGTTGTTGGTGAAAACACAAACAGACATAAACATTTAACTTAAGTATGTGCGAATCAATGACGATGTCCTTGTGTGTTGAAACCCCTTTTTGCTAGGATTTACCCCTTCCTTAAAAGAGAAAAAAATCGTTTTTCTTTGAAACAAGTGGTACCCCACTCAAGCGATAAAAAATAGCCCTGCTCGAAAAAGAACGAAGGGTTCCTTCTGGCTAAATGGGAAAAAAGAAATATGGTTGAATATGTTTATAGACCAGGACATTGTCAAAAAGGATTTATAGCCTGTTACTGGCCTGATTTGGCATAAACAAATAAGGGCTTCAAATGTTTGTTTGGCCAGGCGATGTTCTCACCCCCATTTTTTGGCCTCTAAGGCAGCAAACCAGCAACCATTTTTCATTCTTCGTCTAAGGACAACATAAAGCGCAACATATTGACATAAAAATTGTTGAAATGATTTTTTATCCTTTAAATCTACTTTTAGTGTCATTATTTAACAGGCTAAGATTGTTGGAAGTGGACAAAGGAGGTTATTAAGGCGAAAGGGTTACTTAACAAAAAGTAGATCTGCACCACCACCGGTTAAGTACTCTTATGTTGATTTCTTTGCCAATGGATTTAACCTTTTTTTCCTTCTTCCGTTCGTCTCTATCAAACCGACGAAGGAAGTTCATTTAAAAAATGGTGTTTCCTGTTTACTTTTCGACGCGTGCCATTTTCTTTTGTCCCGCCAAATGCCAGTGGTGATGGTGGTGCTGCTCCTTCTTGAGGTAACGGAAATATTTGCAAAATTCTATAAATTGGCTTAATGTTTGCTTAGGAAATGTTTATAAATATTTAGATTGCCAAACAAGTAATAGGGAGGATATGATGAAGGAGCAAATGGAGTTGGCAAAATGGAGACCTGTCTTAAGGGTAGGTTGGGTTTGGGTTTATATGAAATAATTATTTTATAAGTTATTACAGAATAAAATTACTAAATTTATACAAACCTGCATCGTAACCTGGAAGAAAAAATATATATTAATAAAATTTAATAACAAATAAATTAAACAAGGCCTGGATTTTTTAAAGAATATTTTTTCAAGGCCTATCAAAGGCGTGGATTTTTTAAAGAATATTTTTTCAAGGCCTATCAAAGGCGTGGATTTTTTAAAGAATATTTTTCCAAAGGGTCTACAAGAGGCTTGGATATTTTAAAGAATATTTTTTCAAGGCCTATCAAAGGCGTGGATTTTTTAAAGAATATTTTTTCAAGGCCTATCAAAGGCGTGGATTTTTTAAAGAATATTTTTTCAATGCTCTACAAGAGTCGTGGATTTTTTAAAGAATATTTTTTTCAAGGCCTATCTATCAAAGGCGTGGATTTTTTAAAGAATATTTTTTCAAGGCCTATCAAAGGCGTGGATATTTTAAAGAATATTTTTTCAAGGCCTATCAAAGGCGTGGATTTTTTAAAGAATATTTTTTCAAGGCCTATCAAAGGCGTGGATTTTTTAAAGAATATTTTTTCAAGGTCTATCAAAGGCGTGGATTTTTTAAAGAATATTTTTTCAAGGCCTATCAAAGGCGTGGATATTTTAAAGAATATTTTTTCAAGGCCTATCAAAGGCGTGGATTTTTTAAAGAATATTTTTTCAAGGCCTATCAAAGGCGTGGATTTTTTTAAAGAATAGTTTTTCAAGGCTCTACAAGAGGCGTGGATTTTTTAAAGAATATTTTTTCAAGGCTCTACAAGAGGCGTGGATTTTTTAAAGAATATTTTTTCAAGGCTCTACAAGAGGCGTGGATTTTTTAAAGAATATTTTTTTCAAGGCTCTACAAGAGGCGTGGATTTTTTAAAGAATATTTTTTTCAAGGCTCTAGAAGAGGCGTGGATTTTTTAAAGAATATTTTTTTCAAGGCTCTACAAGAGGCGTGGTTTTTTTAAGGAATATTTTTAAGGGTCTACAAGAGGCGTGGGGGTGACGTAGGGAATGATAGATACCAAGCAACGGCTCTGATTGGCTTTAACGTGGCGAAGTCCAGGCTTATCTTAGTTCCTCTTCCATTTCAATTGTGGACACTAACTTCCCCGCGGTGTCACCTGGGGTAACTGTTTTCATCATCCATTGAAATAGTGGGCTGATATGTGCCACGAGTTCACCCATCAGAACTATGAAAAAACAACGAAAAACAAAACCAATGCTAATTCTACTGGAGAATTATCGGGAATTATAAAGAGAGAGGAGAAACGTGTTTTCTGAAAAAAGAAGAAAGAACAAGAAAAACGTGAACGTGAGCAAATCGAGATGTACAGGAGTCAGAATAAAGTCCGAAAATTTTACCAACGAATAAAACACCAAACCGAAGGCTTTGGTGCGGGCACATCCTCCTGTAGAGATGAAGAAGGAAAACTGGTGACAGATACAGACAGCGTGCTGGGGATCTGGAAGGAGCATTTCGAAAAGCTACTAGTATCAAATAGTGGCAATGAAGAAGATACCCCAGAACCAATAAGAGATGATGGTATAGAGTGTATACCACCAAGCCAAGATGAGGTCATAAAAGCAATTAATCGGCTCAAGAACAACAAAGCAGCAGGAACCGATGGGTTACCAGCCGAACTATTCAAGACTGGTGGTCAGGAGCATGCACCAGCTGATTAGCACAATTTGGCTAGAAGAATGCATGCCCAATGATTGGAACCTCAGCATCCTGTGTCCCGTGCACAAAAAAAGGAGACAAGTCGATATGTGCCAACTGTAGAGGAATAAGTCTCCTCCCCATCGCATATAAAGTGCTGTCCAGTGTGCTGTGTGAACGATTGTAGCCAATGGTCAATGACATTATTGAACCATATCAATGAGGCTTCAGACCTGGCAAATCCACCATTGACCAGATTTTCACTATGCGCCAATTCTTGGAAAAGACCCACGAAAAACACATCGACACATACCACCTATTCGTCGACTATAATGCCGCATTCGACAGCCCTATCCGTTCAGAGGTGTTATACGTTCGGCATTCCTGCAAAATTAATTCGGATAACTTTAACAGGCAAAAGATCAGCAGTTAAAGTCGGAAAGGACCTAACGGAGACATTCAATACCGAACGAGGATTCAGACTAGGTGACAGTTTGTCGTGTGATCTTTTTAACATCCTGCTAGAAAAGGTCATACGAGACGCAAAGGTGAACAGAAATGGCACTCTGTACACCAAACAACACATGTTACTAGCCTACGCCGATGACATCGACATAACGGGTCTAACATTGAGAGCGCTAACAGCCACCTTTGAACAAATTGAGAAGGAGTCTGCCAAAGTGGGTCTGGCAGTAAACGGCGAGAAGACCAAGCTGATGGTATCAACGAGCAAGACGTCCAGTAGTCTCGGACCAACTGTGGAACTTCAGAACTACAGTTTCGAGGTAGTCAACGATTTTATATACCTTGGTACCGCCATAAACAAAACGAATGACATCCGTTTTGAAATTTGGAGAAGGATAGTGCTGGCCAACAGATGCTGCTATGGTGTGAGTAAGCAACTCAAAAGCAAGGCCACCTCCCGCCAGACCAAACGCACACTCTACAAGTCGCTGATACTATCCGTGCTGTTATAAGGATCTGGGCCATTGCGCAAGAAGATGAGACAGCTTTTGGAGTCTTTGAGAGAAAAATTCTCCGAAAGATCTATGGGCCGATCTGCGTTGACGGTGAATATCGACGTCCAATGAACCATGAGTTGTACCAGCTATTCTTGGACACCGACATTTTTAGACGTATTGAGCTGCAGCGACTACGTTGGCTAGGTCATGTTGTGAGAATGAATGAAGATGCCCCAGCCCAAAAGGCATATAAAAGCGAACCAGCTGATGGCTCACGCAGAAGGGGAATAAGATGGACAGATCAAGTGGAAGACAACATTGTCGAATATGAGTAAGTAAGTAAGTACAAAGGCGTGGCTTTTTAAAGAATATTTTTCCAATGGGTCTACAAGAGGCGTGGATTTTTTTAAGAATATTTGTTCAAGGATCACAGACAGGCGAGGATTTTTTAAAGAATATTTTTTCAAGGCTCTACAAGAGCCCTGGATTTTTTAAAGAATATGTTTTCAAGGCTCTACAAGTTTTTTTAAATGTGTCCTGAGGCATGTTTGTGGCTTCGTTGTAATGAATTGGAAGTATCCGTTCACAATTTAATTAAAAATACAATTTATTACTGTCCAAGAAACCCACTTAACATTGGGTATTTGAAAAATAAGTAAAATGGAATTTGACATAATGCCCAAACCAGCTTCTACCAATCATGCCCCCTCTGAAAAATTCCCAAAACCTGTAACGGTGGTTAAAACTTCATTATGGACAATTTGAATGTGTTTTTCGAAGGGCTGGTCTTTGGCTGATAACATTCATTCAAATGGTTGAATAACCGGACGCATGTGTCGACCTTTTTTATGGGGTGGTGGGTGATTTTTTTTTCAAAAACAATTATTCAAAAGAAGTTGGAAGTTTTTGGCCAAAGCGGGTGAATGAAGATTTTAGTCAGATTAATGTCCGATTTTTTTTTTTTTTTTTTTTGAAAACATGTTATGTTTATTTTGTGATATTGGCATCAGGTCGCCTTCAGGGGCTTTTGGTGAAAGTTTTATGCATCAATGGCTTGTTTTGGTAGGAAAATTTTTATTTCTACTGGTATTTTTTGTGACCAAAGGCCAGTTGTTGGATGGTTGGTTGTTTGTCCTTTTCAGTGTAGCTTTAGGCCAGCTTGTCAATGGGAAATTAAATTGAAAATTTAATGTGATTTTTTCTTGGCCTTTAGATGACGATGTTATCTTGGAATTAGGCTATTTAAACTACTAATGAAATGTTTTATGGACGGAATCAGAGGAAAAATTTCAGGGGAAAGTGGTGCGGATTCAACAAAATCTACATGGCCTGGAAAAAGACTTGAATCCTGTAAAATTAAAATAGTTACCGCAATATGTTTATAACGGAAATTAACTTTGCATGGGTTTTTCTTCTGCTAGGAAATTTATTTAAAAAATTTGTTAATTTTTTTTTTTTTGTAATTTTTAATGATTAAAAAATATTTTTTTTGGAAATGTATATTAAACAATATCTGCCTTTAATTGATAGCAAAACTCCTCCTCCTCCCCCATATTTTATCAACATATTTATTTCACATTCAAGGAAGTCAATAAAATTGAATAAGAATTTAAAATAACCCAACAACAACAACAACAAAAAATACCGAACATCTATTCAATTTTTGGAATAAATAAAAATCAATCAACAAATATAAAATGTCAACAACACACAATTACTACAAAGGAGGAATGAACGAAAGGGTAACAACTTATGTTCAACAAAAAAATAAAAAAAAAAAAAAAAAGTTAGCGGGGGTGGAGTTACAATCGTATCCCGACAAAACACGCATATTCTCATCGCAATCGAACAATTCAATTTTTTTTATTGACAATATTTGTTAACATACGACGCACGACTTATCAACAGACGTCATACAAATAAACGACCACGGAAACGAACAGGGAAAGGATTGAATGGTCGATTGAAAGTTCATATCGTCGTCCTTCGTCACAATTGTATTGTGAATTTGTTTTCGTCGCTTACCGAATGGAAAGGAAAATTGCAAATTAAATATGAAGCAAATAGAAGTAGAACAACAAATTCAACATACAAATATAATTTTTTGCATGATTTCCAAAATTTTCGAATGGCAAATGAAGGGTACCACATACACATACCGCATGCGAAATTAATTCGAATTCGAATAACATTAAAAAAGTCAATATTTTTTATAAGGACAATGATCTTTAAAGCAACCATAGTCTTAAGAAACTATATTTAACCAGTAAGGAAGGTAGTAAAATCGGACAGGGCCAACTTTATGATACCCTTTACCACTCTGGGTGCATTCAACAGGACCATTGATATGTTTCGTGTCAACCGATGCACCAATTACCTAAACTTCAACGAACATACAAATGGGAGCTATATCTAAATCTGAATCGATTTCACCAAATTAAATGTTAATAGTACAAATTTTGGTTCTTTAGTGCACACTTTACAAAAAATCGAAGGAAAATATATATGGGAGCTATATCGAAATCTGAACCGATTTTCACGAAACTAAACACACAGCATTCTAGGCTCAATTCAGTACGCTATATCAAATTGCGTGCAAATCGAAAGATATATAGGGACTTTGGTGCACCATTTACATACAATCGGACGAAACTATATATGGGAGCTATATCGAAATCTGGAACGATTTTCAAGAAGCTCAACACACATCATTCTAAATTTAAGTAAGTACGCTATGCCATATTTCATGCAAATCGAAGGATATACAGGGACTTTGGTGCACCATTCACATGAAATCGGACGAAACTATATACGGGAGCTATATCTAAATCTGAACCGATTTTCACGAAACTTAGCACACATCACTCTAGACTTAATTCCATACGCTGTGTCAAATTTCATGCAAATCGAAAGATATATAGGCACTTTGGAGCACCATTTACATAAAATCGAACGAAACTATATATGAGAGCTATATCTAAATCTGAACCGATGTTCACGAAACTTAGCACACATCACTCTAAATTTAAATCCGTACCCTATGCCAAATTTCGTGCAAATCGAAAGATATATAGGGACTTTGGTGCACCATTTACATAAAATCGGACGAAACTATATGCGGGAGCTATATCTAAATCTAAACCGATTTTCAATAAACTTAGCTCACATCACTCTAGACTTAATTTCGTACGCTGTGAAAAATTTCGTACAAATCGAAAGATATATAGGGACTTTGGAGCACCATTTACGTAAAATCGGACGAAACTATATATGTTAGCTATATCTAAATCTGAACCGATTTTCACGAAACTTAGCACACATCACTCTAGACTTAATTCCGTACGCTATGCCAAATTTCGTGCAAATCCAAAGATATATAAGGACTTTGGTATAACATTTACACAAAATCGAACGAAACTATATATGGGATCTATATCTAAATCTGAACCGATTTTCACGAAACTAAACACACAGCATTCTAGGCTCAATTCAGTACGCTATACCAAACTGCGTGCAATTGGAAAGATATATAGGGACTTTGGAGCACCATTTATATAAAATAGCACGAAACTATATATGGGACCTATATCTAAATTTGAACCGATTGAATTTCAATAGGGTTCGTCCTTGGGCCAAATAAGTGACCTATGCCAACTTTCATCCAAATCGGATAATAAATGCGACCTGTACTTTGTTTACAATTTAACATGGACAGATAGACGGACGGAAATGCATAAATCGACTTAGAAAGTGATTCTATGCATATTCTCAAAATCTCGCTTCATTTTGCCTGTTACAAACATATGCACAAAGACATAATACCCTGTACCACAGTGTGGTGAAGGGTATAAAAATCATCCAAGAAAAAATAACATACTGAAGACCCTTGAATCTACCCAACTTGTACAGCTTTGAAAAAATCTACGCCACTTGTATAGCCTTGAAAAATATTCTTCAAAAATCCACACCTTTTATAGATACTTAAAAAATATTCTTTAAAAAATTCACGTCTCTGGCAGACGCTTTAAAACATATTCTTTAAAAAATTCACGCCTTCTGTAGACCCTTTGGAAAAATATTCTTTAAAAAATTCACGCCTTCTGTAGACCCTTTGGAAAAATATTCTTTATAAAAATCCACTCCTTTTGTAGAACCTTAAAAAATATTCTTTATAAAAATACACTTCTTTTGTAGAACCTTGAAAAAATATTCTTTAAAAAATCCACGCCTTTCTCTGATCCTTCAAAAAATATACTTTAAAAAATCCACGCCTTTCTCTGATCCTTCAAAAAATATACTTTAAAAAATCCACGCCTTTCTCTGATCCTTCAAAAAATATACTTTAAAAAATCCACGCCTCTTGTAGACCCTTGAAAAATATACTTTAAAAAATCCACGACTTTCTGTGATCCTTCAAAAAATATACTTTAAAAAATCCACGCCTTTCTCTGATCCTTCAAAAAATATACTAAAAAATCCCTTGGAAAAAAATCGTTAAAAAATTCACGCCTCAGTAGTCCTTTAAAAAACCTTCTTTAAAAAATCGCTGCCTCTTTTAGACCTTTGGAAAATATTATTTAAAAAATCTTCGCCTCTTTTAGACCCTTGGAAAAATACTCTTGTTGACCCTTAGAAACCACTAAAAAATATTCTTTAATAAAAGCCACGCCTTTTTTAGGGCCTTGGAAATATCGTTAGACACTCCTGTTGTACAGCCTTGAAAAAATATTCTTTAAAAAATCCGCGCCTAGTAGTCCTTGAAAAAGATTCTTTAAAAAATCCACTCCTCTTGTAAAGCCTTCAAAGAATAATCTTTAAAAAAATTCACGCCACTTGTAGAGCTTTTGGAATATTCTTTAAAAACGTTCTGATTGTCCTTTAAAAAATGTTCTTTTACGAATTCAAGCTCAAATTTTAGATCCATCTCTTATGTCCAACATCTGCAAATTTTATGCTAAGAAAATACAACGAAGAGTGTGCAAATATAAACAAATAATATTTGTTTTTAAGCAAAATGGACAAAGGATTTTAGAATAAGAGAAGAATGGCAAATTATGATGATTACGACAGTGATTGTGTTTCAGACAAAGATAACAGAAAAGAACGATCGTTAGACTTCCAAAGTAAACAACATCTGAATGAACTTTACTTTTGTTTGACCAATACATATTTGAACGATTTTTAAAGAATATTTTCCCAAAGTATTTTTTTTTTTTAAATTTAAGAATTTTTTCCATTGACTATTAAGGTGTGGATTAAAAAAATCGGCATGAAATTTTTAAGAATATGGTTATATTTTAAAGAATGTTTTCTTCAGGAACTATCAGAGGCGTGGATATTTTATAGAACATTTTTCCAAGGACTATTGAGGCTCAGATTTTTTAAAGAATACTTTATCAAGGATTGTCAGAAGCTTGCCATTTTTAAGATTAATTTCTCAAGGATTATATTAATTTAAAAATCCTTTCTATGCTTCTATATTTTTTTCAAAAATGTTTGTAAAGTAAATGTCATCAATCGAATTAAAAATCATGTCACCCATCCCCTTCCCTCCCTTGGAAAGATGATAATCAACCCTTTTTATGGTGGTTTTAAATAAACAACTATCTATTATTTCTGTCGTCCTTTCATCCCTTTTTCGAGTTACGCCCCACCATGACAATAGCGGAAATTGTGAAAGCATTGTTTGCGGTTTAAAGTATTATCACCCGCACGCACCATCATTCAGCTATGGCATGCCACCCACCATGGCTAATTGGTTTAGATTTTACATTTGTTCGCATGACATCATTTTTGGCTAAGTTAAATGGAGACAAATTTCGAAAAGATTTTTATACTTGTGCGCCATAACTTTAAACAAATCACCATGGCAAATTTGAAAATGCAACAAAAAGGGGTAGGTTTACTGTGCTCACAACATCCCCCTCCTTTCATGTTTCTTTTCCCTTGATGTTAATTTGCATATGGAGACATTTGAGATTTTACACCCTTACTGCTTTTTCGGTAAAATCAAAAATCAGTCCACCATTTGTATTCTCCCATCTTGTTGGCCATCATGTTTTCAAAATATGGAAACTTTTCTTCATTTACCGTTTACTCCGCCTTTCCCTATCCGTTAACTCAGAAAAACATCAAACGGAAATATATCTCTTGACCATATCATCTTCCATGGCTGCTTCTCTAATAAATTAATTAACTTTACACATTAACACCATTTATCACATTAGCCCCCAAAACAACAATTTACAACAATGCAAAAGGATATCACAGGATCAAACAACATTCTACAGCCTCAAAAAACAGCAGTTTCAAGTGGGTCTATATTTGAAACCTTTTAATCATTTAATACCCCATCAACTCAAATAAACTCTATCATGGATATCGATTTATTTTCCAGTAATAGAAAAAAACCTCGAACAGGACACCATCAGCTGAGGCGACAAGTTGTTATCAAACTTTCAACATGCATTAGAACAGGGAAGAACAACAACAAAAATTACGGGGGGCGGAGAGAGAAAGTTGGGAAAATCTAATCGTGGATTTTCTTTAAATTCCACACCCCTCTGATAGGCCTTGAAAAAATCAAACCCTTAAAAAAATCCACGCCTCTTATAGGCCTTGAAAAAGCTGTGAAGCTTTGAAAAAATATTCTTTAAAAAATCCACGCCTCTTATAGGCCTTGAAAAAGCTGTGAAGCTTTGAAAAAATATTCTTTAAAAAATCCACGCCTCTTATAGGCCTTGAAAAAATATTCTTTAAAAAATCCACGCCTCTTATAGGCCTTGAAAAAATATTCTTTAAAAAATCCACGCCTCTTATAGGCCTTGAAAAAATATTCTTTAAAAAATCCACGCCTCTTATAGGCCTTGAAAAAATCCACGCCTCTTGTAGACCATTGAAAAAAAAAAAACATTCTTTAAGAAATCCACGCCTCTTGTAGGCCTTGAAAAAATAATCTGTAAAAAATCCACACCTCCTTTAGACCCTTGGAAAAATATTCTTTAAAAAATCCACACCTCCTTTAGACCCTTGAAAAAATATTCTTAAAAAATCCACGCCACCTTTAGACCCTTGAAAAAATTTCTTTAAAAAATCCACGCCTCTTGTAGAGCCTTGAAAAATATTCTTTAAAAAATCCACGCCTCATGTAGAGCCTTGAAAAATATTATTTAATAAATCCACGCCTCAGTTGGCCCTTGAAAAATATTCTTTAAGAAATCCACGCCTCTTGTAGACCATTGAAAAAATCTTCTTTAATAAATCCACGCCTCTTGTAGACCATTGAAAAAATCTTCTTTAATAAATCCACGCCTCTTGTAGGCACATGAAAAAATATTCTTTAAGAAATCCACGCCTCTTGTAGACGCTTAAAAAAATATTCTTAAATAAATCCACGCCTCTTGTAGACCATTGAAAAAATCTTCTTTAATAAATCCACGCCTCTTGTAGGCACATGAAAAAATATTCTTTAAGAAATCCACGCCTCTTGTAGACGCTTGAAAAAATATCTTTAAATAAATCCACGCCTATTATAGGCCTTGAAAAATATTCTTTAATGAACCCACGCCTCCTGTCGACCCTTGAAAAAATATTCTTAGAAAATCCACGCCTCTTGTAGAGCCTTGAAAAAATAATCTTAAAAAATCCACACCTCCTGTCGACCCTTAAAAAAAAATTATTCTTAAAAGCCTCTTGTAGAGCCTTGAAAAAATATTCTTAAAAAAGTCCACGCCTCTTGTAGAGCCTTGAAAAAATATTCTTTCAAAAATCCAAGCCTCAGATAGTCTTTGAAAAAAAATGTCCCACCATTGTCGTCCTACCCTCCTTACAGAGCGCAAATTTCGCACTACATAAATCAAACTTCAATGAAAAGAGATAATTCTGCGGGAATGGGGGTCCTCAACATGTTAACCCTTTTGTCACACATACATGTTTGCGATTAAAATGCGTGTAAATCCTAAAAAAGATTCCCCAAGAAAACAGAATCATTACACCAAATAACATGAAATAATATGCCGCCAAATTGATTTTGTCCTCCCCAGCCCCAGTCATAGTCCTGTTCTACACCTTCTCCTCAAAGACAATCCCTTTTTTTAGAATGACATCAACGATGCTACTGCCGCCATCTTAAGTAGCCAGGACGTCAAAAACATATGGCTTGACAAATATTACAACATTAAATATGTACTCCCCCACCTCTCATCCACCCAACCACCCAGTTTACTCCAGTCGTTTACTGATTGGTTCGTGTTATCCTTTATCTTCTGTTTTGTTCAGGGGATGGGGGTGGTAAAGCAAATATCAAAACTTTTAAATCATAAAAAGAAAAACGAAAATATGTTTGAAATTTGAAAAGGGTCATATTAGGCCTAGCCGATTGTTGTTGTGATTCTTTGTTTGTCAAGTGTCCGGTTTAAAGGAGCCAAACATCCAGGATCTTTTGTTTTGTGCAGTGATTTTTTTTAAGTTCGCCTGCCAATTTTGAACGATTTTCTTAATGGAAAATTTAATTTGTTTGAAAATGGGGATTTTTTCTATAGAAATTTGTTGTATTTTTATTTCTTCGACGAATTCTTTGATATTCGATGCAAGTGTTGATTAGTGTCAAATTAAAAGCTTTTCGAAGTGGATTTTTCACAAAAAATCTAGATGGTCTACAAGAGGCGTGGATTTATTAAAGAATATTTTTTCAAGGGTCTACAAGAGGCGTGGATTTATTAAAGAATATTTTTTCAAGGGTCTACAAGAGGCGTGGATTTATTAAAGAATATTTTTTCAGGGGTCTCCAAGAGGCGTGGATTTATTAAAGAATATTTTTTCAAGGGTCTCCAAGATGGATTTTGTAAAGAATATTTTTCAAGGGTCTACAAGAGGCGTGGATTTTTTAAAGAATATTTTTCAAGGGTCTACAAGAGGCGTGGATTTTTTAAAGAATATTTTTTCAAGGGTCTACAAGAGGCGTGGATTTATTAAAGAATATTTTTTCAAGGGTCTACAAAGGCGTGGATTTATTAAGCGTGGATTTTATTAAAGAATATTTTTTCAGAGGGTTCATAGGCGTGGATTTTATTAAAGAATATTTTTTCAAGGGCCATACAAGAGGCGTGGATTTTTTAAAGAATATTTTTTCAAGGGCCACACAAGAGGCGTGGATTTATTAAAGAATATTTTTTCAAGAGTCCACAAGAGGCGTGGATTTTTTAAAGAATATTTTTTCAAGGGTCTACAAGAGGCGTGGATTTTTTAAAGAATATTTTTTCAAGGGTCTACAAGAGGCGTGGATTTTTTAAAGAATATTTTTCAAGGGTCTACAAGAGGCGTGGATTTTTTAAAGAATATTTTTTTAAGGGTCTACAAGAGGCGTGGATTTTTTAAAGAATATTTTTTCAAGGGTCTACAAGAGGCGTGGATTTATTATAGAATATTTTTTCAAGGGTCCGCAAGAGGCGTGGATTTATTAAAGAATATTTTTTCAAGGGTCTACAAGAGGCGTGGATTTATTAAAGAATATTTTTTCAAGGGTCTACAAGAGGCGTGGATTTATTAAAGAATATTTTTTCAAGGGTCTACAACAGGCGTGGATTTTTTAAAGAATATTTTTTCAAGGGTCTACAAGAGGCGTGGATTTATTAAAGAATATTTTTCACAAGAGGCGTGGATTTATTAAAGAATATTTTTTTCATAGGACTACAAGAGGCGTGGATTTATTAAAGAATATTTTTTCAAGGGCCAAAAGAATATTTTTTAGGGTCTACAAGAGGCGTGGATTTATTAAAGAATATTTTTCAAGGGTCTACAAGATTTATTAAAGGGGTCTACAAGAGGCGGATTTATTAAAGAATATTTTTCAAGGGCCAACTGAGGCGTGGATTTTTTAAATAATATTTTTTCAAGGGTCCCACAGAGGCGTGGATTTATTAAAGAATATTTTTTCAAGCCCACAAGAGGCGTGGATTTATTATAGAATATTTTTTCAAGCCCACAAGAGGCGTGGATTTATTATAGAATATTTTTTCAAGCCCACAAGAGGCGTGGATTTATTATAGAATATTTTTTCAAGCCCACAAGAGGCGTGGATTTATTAAAGAATATTTTTTCAAGGGTCCCACAAGGCGTGGATTTATTAAAGAATATTTTTTCAAGGGTCCCACAAGGCGTGGATTTATTAAAGAATATTTTTAAAGGGCCAACTGAGGCGTGGATTTATTAAAGAATATTTTTCAAGGGCCAACTGAGGCGTGGATTTATTAAATAATATTTTTCAAGGGCCAACTGAGGCGTGAATTTATTAAAGAATATTTTTTAAAGAATATTTTTTCAAGGGTCAAGGGCCAAAGAATATTTTTTCAAGGGTCTACAAGAGGCGTGGATTTTTTAAAGAATATTTTTCAAGGGTCTACAAAGGCGTGGATTTATTAAAGAATATTTTTTCAAGGGTCTACAAGAGGCGTGTGAATATTTTTCAAGGGCTACAAAAGGTGTGGCTGGAATATTTTTTCAAGGGTATTAAAGAATATTTTTTCAAGGGTCTACAAGAGGCGTGGATTTATTAAAGAATATTTTTTCAAGGGTCTACAAGAGGCGTGGATTTATTAAAGAATATTTTTTCAAGGGTCTACAAGAGGCGTGGATTTATTAAACAATATTTTTTCAGGGGTCTACAAGAGGCGAGGATTTATTAAAAAATATTTTTTCAAGGGTCTACAAGAGGCGTGGATTTATTAAAGAATATTTTTTCAAGGGTCTACAAGAGGCGTGGATTTATTAAAGAATATTTTTCAAGGGTCTCTACAAGGCGTGGATTTATTAAAGAATATTTTTTCAAGGGTCTACAAGCGGCGTGGATTTTTTAAAGAATATTTTTTCAAGGGTCTACAAGAGGCGTGGATTTTTTAAAGAATATTTTTCAAGGGTCTACAAGAGGCGTGGATTTATTAAAGAATATTTTTTCAAGGGTCTACAAGAGGCGTGGATTTATTAAAGAATATTTTTTCAAGGGTCTACAAGAGGCGTGGATTTATTAAAGAATATTTTTTCAAGGGTCTACAAGAGGCGTGGATTTATTAAAGAATATTTTTCAAGGGTCCAGAGGCGTGGATTTATTAAAGAATTATTTTTAAAGGGCTACAAGAGGCGTGGATTTATTAAAGAATTATTTTTAAAGGGCTCCAAGAGGCGTGGATTTATTTATTTTTCAAGAATGGATTTTTCAAGTAGGCGTGGATTTATTAAAAATATTTTTTTTCAAGGGCCAAAGAAACTACGCGTGTGATTTATTAAAGAATATTTTTGCACGTGGCCAAAACTTATATTAAAATTAAATTATTTTTCAAGAAATAAATCAAAATGGTAAGCTAAAATCCTATAATTTTTAGACCAAGCCGAACTAATGATGCACCTTCTGCGCTCTCTCTCTTCCAGGGTAAACAAAAGAAAACACAAAAGGCGAAAAAGCAACGCACTGCCCAACTGGCACGTCTGATGAAGCCGACCGACTCCCGCATTAAAGAAGAGCTGCGTAAAAAACGCAAGAAACCCATCGATCCGCTACAAATCAAAGTTAACCAGGCACCACAACAAAGTTCGGCACTGTTCTTCCAATACAACACTCAGTTGGGTCCACCTTACCACATTGTGTTGGATACAAATTTCATTAATTTTAGCATTAAGAATAAATTGGATATCATTCAGGGTATGATGGACTGTCTGTACGCAAAATGTATACCCTATATATCGGATTGTGTGCGAGCGGAATTGGAAAAACTTGGCAACAAATATAAATTGGCGTTGAGAATAATTTCGGATCCACGCTTCGAACGACTGCCATGCCTGCATAAGGGTACCTATGCTGATGAATGTATTGTGAATCGAGTGCAACAGCATAAATGCTATATTGTTGCGACGAATGATAAGGATTTGAAGAATCGTATAAGGAAGATACCCGGTGTTCCGATTATGTATGTTGCGGCTCATAAATACGCCATTGAACGTATGCCCGAAGCATATGGTGTAAAGGCGTAGTAGCTAGGAGTAGTTGGTAGTTAAAAATTTGTTAATGTAAGAGGAAATTAATTTTTTAATAATATTAATAAAAAAAACTTTATTTGTAAAATTATTAAATGTGAAAATATTTTGAACATTTGCAAAATATAAATGGAATAATGCCAAGTGTAAAAACTTTCTAAAGAAGAATATTTTTTGAAGGACCATACCAGTTCCTTTTTAAAGAATATTTTTCAGTGATTAAAACAGGCGTGGATGTGTTCAAGAATATTCTTTCAAGACATCAACCAGGCGTGGAGTTTTTGAAGGAGATTTTTCCAAAGCGTCAACAAGGCGAGCATTTAAAACAGACGTAGAATTTTTAAAGAATATTTTAGCATAAGTGGAGTTTCTAAAGAATATTTTTTAAGGACCATAACCGACGTATTTTTTCAAGCATAAATACATGGGGTGGATTTTTTGAGTTTTTAAAGAATATCTCTTTAAGGGCCATAACAAGTCTTGGAGTTTTTAAAAATATTTCTTCAATGTCTATAAATGCGTGTATTTTTAACGAAATTGCTGACTCTTTGTGAGGGAGTTAATATTAGAATTGCATCTATCGCTTCTGTATAATTATATATAATTGTGAAATGTAGCTTACAGCCTAGAAGTCGAAACACTGGGCAATATTAAATATAAAATACATAAATAAAAATACAAGCTGCCTACGATAGCTGCAGAAGAGCAGCAGCTACCCCGACAAACCAGAGTTTCGATCACCTCAGCCCAACCAGAGTGGTCTTGGCACAATTGAGATCTGGATGGTGTAGCCATCTCAATTCTTATTGGGCACGAATTGATAATATGTGCCCGGCATATTGTAATGGTCCACATGACACGCTACACCTTTTCAACTACCCAGCCAAACACATTCACTGTGGGCACAACCCATACAGGTCGCAGCCTTTTTGAACGTGGAGTTAGAAGCAGAACCAGATTAAGGAGAAAAGAGTTAAAGTTGAGTTTTTCACAAGTCAGGATGAATGCTATACTCGGTGAGCATCCATAGCAGCAGAGAATATTCAAGTGCTAAAGTGCATTTTTTCAGGAGCTATAATAGGCAAGGATTCGTTTTCAAAGATCGACATCGCTCCTTATAACTGCATCCCTCAGATATACACCTCAAACTGCATTGAACATAATCCACTGCGATTTTTGGTTAGGTTTCAGGCAACTAGGCATGCTCTGAGACTGAAGCCAAATTTTGGCAGCCAACATCATGTGGTTCGGCAGATAAAAAGTTTTTGGTAAATACTCAAAACTTTTATATGGGAGCAACCAGAAAACGTGGACCTACGCCGTCATTTTTGCATGGATATTTTGTACACAATTAATAAAAAAATACCTTAATTCGAGAGGTTATATAGGGGCTATATCAACATATGGACCCAGAGACCCCATTTTCCATTCCATTAGTTGTTTTGATATAAAACAATAAAAATCCTTCAAATTATAATCGCCCTTACAGACAAATCTTAAATAAATGTTGCCAGACCAATTCGCGTTCTGAACCATATTAGATCACAGCACATCCATTTTCGACATCAATGGAAAATGGAGCTGAAACAATTGAAATTGTATGTATGCAGATTTCCAAGGGGATTGATACTCTAACATTCCCCCTTCGGAAGAGATTCCATAAAAATATTTTGCTTTTCCAAAAATCGTTCATTGTTACGTTAAAACATATAAAGGAGGAGGAAGGAGCATTCCCCGATATCCTCCAGTTGTTTATCACAAAGTCGTCCGTGTTTATTACGGGCTCCAAAAATAAATTTTAAATCTGCATAGAAAATCCAATTGACAAAAATGGTTAATCTTATAGTATAGACCTAATATGAGCTACTATTTGGAACCAATTTTATAAAGAACATGCATTTTTCATGACTAAACTATCCTCTTTAATTTCTTAAAGAAATATTTAAAATAAGTAGACTCCTTTTATAAAATTCGAAAGTTCAAATTAATCCATTACTGGGAGGAGTATCTCTAACCCTTTCTGAATAAGCAAAATACATTGGCACTATCCTTGACTGCAAACTAACGTGGAATAGGAATGTTGAGGAACGCTCTAAGAAAGGACTGCTGGCCTCTACTCATGCAAGAACTGGGGATTAAGACCCGAGATCATACACTGTCTGTATGTGACGATCGTCCTAACCATTCTTACATATGCTACTGACAAAATTAAGTTTAGTACAAGGATCGGCTTCAATTCTGATCGCCGGAGCGTTAAAAAGTACACTACAGTCAGCCTTGAATGCAATCCTGAATCTCCAATCACTGGACATTCTGATTAAATTCCTGGCGGCCAGGTGTGCCCTGAGCCTACGGGAAACTCAAAAGCAGTTCATGATTGCAAGTCCGCTCTGAATGAAATACGACAGATAGATAGCTTATGTTGGTTTCCAGGACATAGTGACATTAAATGGAATGAGATAGCCGACGAGAGACATTGAAGGGAATGAGATTGAGAGATCTGTGAAACCTCCCATTGGCTATTTCATTGGCAGAATCCGCTCGTTCTACTGCGAGGTAGTCGGCAACAGATAGTTGAGGGAACCTGGTTGCAGAATCTCAAAATCTATCTGGCATGAATTCTCTCGCAAAAGATCGTCTTCGCTGCTGGCACACAAAAAGAGTAAGATCAAAATCATTGTGGACATCATAACAGGTCACTGCAAGATTAGATCTCTCACTTCAAAGTGGGACTCTAGCGAAGAGGATTACTGTCGTCTATGTGAGGGCGAAGAAGAACTAGAAACAATTGAACATATCCTCTGTAAATGACTATCGCTGATTGGCAGAAGACATAAACAGTTCTCTAAAATAGACCAAAACAAGATCCTAGGCATTGCACAGTTGTCCCAATTCAAATTTTTTTGGCCAAAATTATTTAATACAACATAATGTATACTTTTCGTTTATAAATAGATTAATATTTATTATAATAATATTAATATTTATTGCAAATCCGTTAAAACGCGTTTCTGCAATCATAAGGTACAATATAGTACGATTTATTAGGTTTTAAGATATGCAAAGGCATACAAAATGTTAGGGTACAAAATGTGCTGTTTTAGTACAAACATGAGTTGTAAAACAAAATAAAATGCGGTAAACATAATTCAAAATTTACTCTTTTTATAAAAGTATGACTTAAAACAGGCTTAAGAAGGTTGTTTTATACTATTAAGTAAAGAAAATAAAAGAACTCTATTAAGTTTTAAATTAATTAATTATTGAATATATGAAGATATTTCGTTTTTCAGAACTATATTTTCATCGCCATATTCTTCTTCGAATTCTTCATCTGTGGTTTCATCACAATCAGTATCATTCGCGGGCCGTAATTCATCGTTTAGTTCACAATTCGATTACTTCAGATGGCAGGTTTATCCGCTTTCTTTCTTGTAAGTGGGCGTTTAGGCGTATAGATGATATGAGTGGATCAGATGCATCCAATGCCCTATTAAATACGTCTGTGAGATTATTGACACGACTACTGTTTCTAGCGTGTAATAATCTGTCATTTTTATATATTTTGTTTCTGCATTCAGCAGCATCCTCTCCAAAACATCCAACTGGCAAATGTCCCAAAATATCAATTGAAATGTATTTTCGCCAAAAACAGCGAAAATTAATTAAATAGTGAGGCGCCGTTGTGGGAGATCTTAACCAAAATATTTGGTACAAACAGTTTATACTTTCCATGAAGTCAAAATGCAAAGTTAGAGCCGAATCGGTTAAATAATATCGCTAAAATCTTTAAAATATCTTAAATCGGACGGTACGGCTAGTCACAGTGTGGGCCAATTTTCAAAAAATGTTTTTTATACTATTAAAACCTTAAATATCAATTTTAAGAAAGATCGGATGAAACTTTGTTTTTATCCCACATTTTCAGTTCAATACTATATACAATAAAAACATCAATTTATAAAAAATTTCACTCAACTTAAAGTAGAAAAATACATTTTTTCTAAAAAAGGCAAAATAAGGCAAAATATTTCATCTGAATATGATAGTACATACCCCTGCCAGCTTCCAAAAATTTTTTGGAGGAGACGATATTTTTACATTTTTTCTAAAGTTTAAGAAGATTTCAAAAATATTTGTAAACAATAATTTTCAATATACACACCAACTTTTATCTCCCTACCCAGATATTACAACTTTCTTCGTTCTTTCTTTATATATTATGAAAGCACTTATTATCAGCTTCCAGATTCATAATAACTTTGGTCTGAATTTCGTATACCCATTCGACCACACAGCACACCAAAAAGTATATATTTTACAGCACACAGTCTGTTCTATTTTTTATACAAAAAATTTTCAACTTTAGTATTACGCCAACGAGTGGCTATTAATGGTATTTAGAAAAACCTATTATTTTCGGATGGTTTGAAGTGTTTTTTATTATTCCGCGCAAAAAAATTATAAAAATATGAAACTTCAAAAAAATAATTTTGGCCAAAAATTTTGTGATTGCGACAACTGTGCATTGTCAAGATCTTGACATGGCTTAAAAAAAAACATTTCTCCTCTCTTCTTCTCTCGCTATCTTTTTCCTTGCTATTCCACTAACTCTTTTCCTCTCTTTACAGGTAAAAAAAGGATGATCACAATGGACATTAGTCTCCGAGTGGACGTACATCCCTAACCTAACCTACATTAAAATCTTCCCTAAATTTCATAACTTAATTCTATATTAAAACAGATACTTAACTAGATTTCTTTTTTTCTTTCATTTATTTTGGGGTGAATTTAATTCAAACATTTTTTTGTTTTTGTGATGATTAATAAAATTTGGTAGGAATTTTTATTTTTTTGTTCTTTTCTTTTATTATTTTCTTTATAAATAGTAAATGCCAGGCTGTTGTTTTAAATCCTTTTTGTTGTTTAAAAAATCTTAAAGCATATAAACTAAACCTTGCAATACTTATTAAAGATGAGTGTGTGTGTGTTAGAAGAAAATAAAAAGTAATAATAACGCAATAGGAGAAGGCGGGTGGTTAACGAACGAAAAACAAAAAGAGTTTTTAATATGATATTTTTTATGAATTGTTTTTAATGAGAATGCTGATTTGTTGTTGTTAGATTAACTTAAGAAATAGTATTGACAATATCGTCGATTTTCAAAATCGAACGTATGGTCTCAGTGGCCAGGGAGATGGCCGAAATGTTAACCAAAGCCGGTTGGACAACATTCTCCGCAAAGATATCGGTGATGGCTCCCTTGCGTACATTGATGCCAGCATTCTTTTCACCCTGGGCATGACGATTGCGCAACTCTGTCACAGTGGCGATGGGGTTGAGGCCAGCATTTTCGGCCAAGGTGGAGGGAATAACTTCCAAGGCCTCGGCATAGGCACGGAAACAATAGGCATCAACACCTTCGACGGTCTGGGCATAGGCAGCCAATTGAAGAGCCATTTCAATTTCAGGAGCACCGCCACCAACAATTTGGGCACGCTTCTTAACCAAACAACGGACCACACACAAGGCATCGTGCAATGAACGGGCAGCTTCTTCCAAAACCAATTTGTTCGAGCCACGGCAGACAATGGAGACGGTGCGGCCAGGGTTTTGGATGCCAGTGATCTTGACGAATTTATTTGTACCACTGGAAACCTCTTCAACTAAATCGGCGTTGACGAGATTCTCAGCGGTGAAGTGGTCCAAAGAGGCGATGGGGCGGCAATTCAAAGTTTTGCACACAAACTCAATGTCCTCACGTTCGACATCCTTGACAACCAAACACTTGATTTTATCCAAAAAGTGTTGAGCCAAATCGGAGACGGCATCACTGTATTTTTTAAAAACATTTTTTTGTGGGGGGTATTTTTATTCATTTTCCAAAAAATATTTTGAATTCAAAAAAATAATAAATACTTGGTTTAAAAACTTACCGCAAAATGGATTTCTGGACCAACAAGACATTGCAGCCAGCCTTCTTGATTTGTTTGACAATGTTGAGAATGTAGGCACGTTCTTCTTTCAAGACACGATCCATGGCGGCATAATCGGAGACAATGACACTGTGGTCCATCTGCAAAGCAAAAAGGACAGACAATTAAAAATATGATCTACTCATAAGAAATTGTGCCTGTACTCACATCAGTCTTGGGTGCCGAAATACAGAATTGAATCAAACCAATCTTGGCCTTTTCAATGCGTTTGGGAGCATTAATACCAGCCGAACGTGAGGTGAAGACCAAACCATCAACCAATTCGGTATCTTCAACGGTACCACCCAAACTGCGAATAACCTTAATATTCTTCAAATCAACAGCACTTTCCTTGCCGGGTTCGGTGACACGCAAAACAGCATCTACGGCAATGGGAGCCAACAAACTACTTTGTTGTGATACCACCTTCGAGTTCAATGAAGTCGAAGCACTCTTAATCAATGTTTCACGATCTGTCAAAGCAATGGGTGTAGACATATCATTGATAATTTCAATGGCCTTATTGGCACAACGTTGGAAAGAATCCGAAATCGCGGTGGGATGAATACCCTTGTGCAACAATTTTTCACAAGCTTCCAACAAGGCACCGGCAATAACAACAACCGAGGTGGTACCGTCACCAGCTTCAACATCTTGAGCACGCGAAAGTTCGACCAACATTTTAGCAGCAGGATGCAAGACATTCATTTGTTTCAAAATAGTGGCACCATCATTAGTAATGGAAACCTCACCGTTGGCGGCCTGGATCATTTTGTCCATACCACGGGGACCCAAACTGGTGCGAATGGCATCGCAGACGGCTGTAAGAGAAGAAAAAAATATTTTTAATAAATAGTTTAAAATTTGAAAATACATTTCAAATATTTACAAAAAATATATAATAAATATAAATAATACAACAAATGTCGGCTCTGATACATCGAAATTATTTTAAAGGAATGAATTTTTTAAAAAAATATTCGTAATGCTACCGATGTGAAAAACGCAGCGTATAGGGCAACCCTGCAGAAAATAGCAACACGTAGTGCGATGGATGGAGAGGAGAACCGTATTTTCAGAAAAAGAAGAAAGGACCAGAAAAACGTGAGCGTGAGCAAATCGAGATGTACAGGAGTCAGAACGAAGTCCGAAAATCATTGAGTAAAACACCAAACCGACTTTAACTGGCACAAGATCAGCAGTTAAAGTCGGAAAGGACCTCTCGGAGCCCTTCAATACCGAACGAGGATTCAGACTATTTTAACATTCTGCTGGAAAAGGTCATACGATACGCAAAGGTGAACAGAAATGGCATTCTGTACACCAAACAACACATGTTACTCGCCTACGCCGATGACATTGATATAATGGGTCGAACATTGAGGACGGTTTAAATAAATTGGGATGGAGTCCGCCAAAAAAATGTAATTCAATATCAAACGAATGGAATTTCCGATTTGGTTTTTCACAAAACCTATATTATGTCCGAAGATGGGACCCATCGATCCACTCCTTCTGGTACCTCCCTAAATTGAAATATTAATAGTTTTGTTAATCCTTTATTAAACGAAAGGAATGTCCGATTTGATCCAAACTTTACAAATCGTAATACTTTTACCAAACCTACAACAAGTCCGAAGATGGGACCCATTGGTTAACTTCTTCTGGTATTTCCCCCACAAAGTGTCAAAATTTGGAGAATTTGTTAATTGAATACCAACCGCTTGCAATGTCCGGTTTGACCCAAACTTCAAACTTCGTAATAATTTCACCTTGGCTAAATTAAGTCCAAAGATGACACCCATCGATCCACTCCTTCTGGTACCTCAACTAAATAGAGCCAACATTTTGGAAATGTAAAAACTTTACACATCGTAATGCTTTTACCAAACCTAGATCATGTCCGAATATGGGAACCTTCCGATATCTCCCCCCACAAAGTGTCAAAATTTTGAAAATTTGTTAAATTTAATACCAAGCGAATGCAGGGTCTGATTACATCCAAACTTCACGCTTCGTAATACTTTTTCCAAACGTAGATCATGTCCGAAGTTGGTACTCATAGGTCTACTCCTTCTGCTACCTCCTCTACAAAGGGTCAAAATTAAAAAAAAAAATGTTAATCCAATATCAAACGAATGAAATGTTCGATATAATCGAAACTTTGCACATCACAATATTTTTTTTCAAAACCTAGATCATGCCCGAAGATGGAAAACATACTCCTTTTCAGTCAAAATTTTGAAAAAAAATTTTAATCCAATATCGAAAGAATGAAATGTCTGATCTGATCCAAAATTTGTAAATCGTAATACGTTCAGCAATCCTAGAACATATCCGAAGATGAGACCTATCGATCGACCCCTTCTAGTCCTGATCTGTATAGTGCAACCTCTTCTGGTACCTTTCAACAGATGATTAAAAACATATGGTAAATAAAAGTCAAACTGGCCTTAAGTTCAGTTGGGATAACAGATGGTCATAGCCAAATGTGTGGGGGTAGGGGTCAGTAAACAGATGTTATGAAATTAGAATTTAGATTATAGCAACTTGTTGCAGTAGCTAAGGCTGCCAGAATCAAATTCCTAATCTAACAGAAATCTGTGTATGGTCCACAAGGTCCTCCATGTCAAAAAAAAAACAACAACTTGAGTCCTAGGGTTCCTAAGTTTTGGGATATTTAGGGCCCGAATGTTATACACTCCGACGTGCACATTCAAAGGCATTTCCAAGCGCGTCGGACTGGAGCGCAGCTCTTCCAATTTGAAAGACCATGTTTGGAAATGTTCTCTTGCACTTAATATTTCCATCTAATTTGTGACTTTCCACTTCTGTGTGAGCCATTGGTAGACTCGCTTTTATATGCCTTTTGTGCTTGAGCATCCTCATCCATTCTCACAACAAGACCTAGCCCACGTAGTCGATGCAGCTCGATACGTCTGACAATGCCGATGTGCTAGAATAGCTCATGCTCAGCGATATTCACCTTCAACGCAGATCGGCCCATAGATCTTTCGGAGAATTTTTATGCCAAGAGCTGCCTCATCTGCTTGCTCTAGTACCCATGCTTCTTGTAGAGTGACGGAAATTTATATTTCATGGGTATATGTAGGTTCCATATAAAAGTGCGAGGAACAACTCTAATTTAGTAAAAACGATTAGAATTTTCTGAATTTTTTTCCAGAGGTAGGTATTTTCACCCTAATTATGGGGATATCTTTTTTCTTGGGGATATCTTTCGTACCCGGTAACCCGGTTATTTGACCCGAAATTTCAAGTACGGGTACCCGGTTATATCCGGTTCTATGGATCCAGTTAATATAGAAGGGGTATCATTTTCCAATGAATTATAATATGATGCTTTCAAACCGTTTTTGGAGATATAGTCAAAAAACTGGGTTTTGGTCCCCAATTTTTTTGAAAAACTCCCTAAAAGTCGAACATACGTCCATTATAGTCCCCCTCCAATCTTGACTTAAATGATAGACCACAATTTGGTGCGATATGTGGCTGTATCTGTTGTGTATCAAAAGATATGGGCCTTAGAACCCTACAAAAACAAGGAAATTCTGAGAATAGATATGTCGATGTCCGAGAATAGATGGTACAGCTGATAGTTCATTTGACGGCGATATTCACCGCCAACGCATGTAGGTCCCATATAAAAGTCCGATTTTGTTTTCGGCACTTTGATGGTCCTAGCTGAGTTTTCCAATCTATATGGCGCTAAGTAGTAATTCCAGTGTACGATATTTGAAGGTAAATTGAAATTTTGAGTGGTCAAAAAAGTGAACACGGCCTGGCAGATTAATTTCGAAATATGACCATTTTGGGAACATTCCAAATGACTGTAATTTGAAATTTAATACAAACATTTATAAGAAACCTATGCATGGTCCCCAACAACTACATGTTTTTCCATAAAGGAGATGGTCTTTACCATGACAAAGAAATCAATATGAGTGTTCCGGGTTAGTATCAACTTGGAACGACCAGCTGTAAAAGACAAATTTCTTTAAATTACTAATTTTTCATAAAAAATAACCTTTAATTTAATAACTTGCAGTATTTTCAAATTTTCCGAAATTTTAACCACAGCTGCTGGTTGTGATTCACGAGACATAGTAAAAGTGACGTCATGATGACAACATTCAGGCATGAAGAGACAAAGTTACAAACATAAACAATTTTCGATATTCAAACTCCCTCAAAACCCAATTTTCTTTCAAAAATCAGTAATTTTTAAAAATTTTACATATCACATGAGTCATTTTTTTCGGTGTTAGAGGCACATGTCGAAAATTCGAGAGGAGACTCCTAGCCGAGAGCGCACCCCTCTCATCCATAAATACAGCGAACAGAACCCACACACAAACCGATTTGTCACAACCGGCAGTCGATAAGACTGTTCCGTCTGCAGAAGCCGCCTTTGTTAATTGCATTATTTCTCAATTTTTTTGCACAACTGTTTAATAAATTTACAATTGTTCACTTAATTGTTGTAATTTTGAAAAACTTCTTTTCAAATTCTCTTCATTTTCACTTTAAATTGTCCTCTGCAATTGTCGTTGCGTTGTTTTTGTTCGTTTTTTAATTTTAATTGCAACAATTTCTAACCTTTGGCTGCCTGGATATTCGACAGACGAACATCTTGGGGTTTCGATTTATCTTTGAAGGCTTGACTGACCGGTTTCTTGGCAACGTTTCCTGCTTTTGGTGCCATTATTTTGTTAATTTTCTATTCCACTTGGGGGTTTTTATTGATGTTTTTGTAAATCGTTGGATTTCTTGCGATTAATTCGGCAATTCAAAATTTCACAGAAATTTTTGCTGCTGCTGTCACTGAGAAAATCTACTGAATTTCTGACGGTGAACGGTATTATCGACGAATGTGTCATATGTCGAGGCAATTTGACATTTGCGTATTTTTGGGAAGTGTTTGGAGTGGAGATTGTTGCCAGATGAGTTCAATGGAGTTGTGTCAAGTAATCATTAACTATGAGGGGAATAAAAATGGCATTTGGAGCAGTGTTGCCGTTTGAAAATTTTATTTCCGCCCAAAATTTCCCTAAAAAGTGCCCAAAATCAACAATTTATGCCCAAAAATTCAAGAGTTGAAAAGGTATACACTGACGTTAAGTATTAAAAGCGAGTGTTCTACATTTTTTCAAATGCAAAAAAGTACACTGTTTTGCGGCATGGAAATATGGGGAAAATAATAGCAAAATTGATTTTTATTTTTAAATAGTTTTTTAATGTCTTTGTTTTAAAAATTTGTACTATGTTGCGGAAAAAGTACCTCATCGAAATATTCGTTTAGTCCCCATGTGTCTTTGGATCAAATCCGATTCAATTTGAAGTCCATTAACAAATAACCGTCTGGATGACTGGTGCGCACGATATCATTCGAAAGAAGTAACCGATTTAATCCAAACTTAACACATATTTTTCTTCCAAATTTAAATCAAGTTCCCCACAAAGTGCCGAAATTTTTAAAATTTGTTCATCCAATATCAGTTGAACGGAACCTAGATTAAATTTATTGCTTCAGGGTCAATATTTTAAATGGTTGTAAATGTTGATTTCATGCATTTATTCCACATCATAATATGTTACCAAATCTGCATTAAATCCGAATAAATGGGCTCTAGGGCACAACTCTTTAATAAAAACATATACCTTAAATAAAGCGAATGGTAAATACTGTGTAGTCTAAACATGAAAGGCCTTAATATTTATAATTAATATAAATTTAGGACAATAATCGGTCACAATATAATAAAAATGTTCCACCTTGGCAATAGAGACCACAGCAAACCATATTGAGGTAGTATATATGTCGGGAAACCCAACAGAATGACCTAAAAGAAAACCAGTAAGCGGAACAGAATATTCGGAAGGGGTTGACAAATACCACTGGACATACATTTTCAGTGAATGTTTGTCCACATATGAGCATTTTGGTATATCCCAACACATAAGTCAAGATAGTTGAGATGATTTCAAAGTACAAATGATTTTATTTAATATGTTCCTGGATAAAACATGTCCACCATAGATTGTTATGTTCTTCGATGCCCAGATCCACTTCCCGGATAAATTATATGATATTCGGATCATACTTATGATCTATAGAGCGATTAGAATAAGACATTAATAAATATTTTGGTCAATTTTATCCTATAATGATTGTCCGATCACTACAGAAAACTATTTCTCAAAAAATAATTGTGTAGCGTAAACAAATACACAAAAAAATAAATGCGCCGGAAACGAAAAATATGCCCAAAATCCGCCCAAGTCCAAAATATTACATTATTTATGCCCACTTTTGGGCATAAATGCCCACTTTCGGCAACACTGATTTGGAGCCTTCACCGTACTTTTATGATTCCGTTTTTTAAAACATAACCCTTCTAACTTAGAGTAAAATTCATTATCGACTCAGCTGTCTGTGAGATTTTTATCCTAATAGGTCACTGCAGAATAAAATCTCTTGCGACTTAATGTATTCTTCCTTTTAAGCCACATATTTTTCTCTCTTCTTTGTTTTTCCTTTGTATTTTTGTAATCTCAACACCACTCATGCTCATAAGTAAATATTCTGTCGACAGAACTGATATGCAAACTCCATGTCAACCAGGCTGGCTTGGATACCATTGTATGAAATCGGGCAAAATTATATATGAGAACTATATGTAAATCTCTACCGAAAGGAAGAAAACTTGACATACGTCATCGGTATCCGGTATGCAATATGGAGCTATATTGGTATCTGATCCGATTTCAATAAAACCTTACACACGTTATTCCAAACTCAATTCAATACGCTATGAAAAATATCGTTTTAATCAAACAAATATTGGGAATATATGGAAGCTATATCGAAATCCGAACCGATATTAACAAAACACATGGTATTTCAGACCCAGATTTATTACACTATGCAACATTTCATTTCAATCGGACAAAAAAATGAAGTTAGGTGCTCCATTTATATAAAATAGAATAATAATATATTAGGTTGGGGAAAAAGAAATCAATTATTTTTTCGACAGAGCCTGTACTGATAGATGGTTCCGATACTGTAACAGCCAATTATGTGCAATTTTGGTTCGTAGATTCCGTTCAGGAATTTTTTGACGTTGAATATGCACCTCGCCCATGTCGATGAAATCGGAAATGATCGAAGCATGTATCCACTCCCTCCTAACGGACTGTATTGATAGAATGCTGGGAAGCAGAATTATCAACTCGTCCTTGGGAGCTAGTTCCGTGAGGATGTCTGTCAACGTAGGCACACCACAAGGACGAGTACTGTCCCCACTTTTATGGCTTTTGGTGATAAATGAGATACTGCTGAAATTCGACCATCCTAAAAAAGTCTGTAGCCTATGCTGATGATGTAGTCTTGCTAGTCAGTGAAAAGTTTCTGCCGACTATTTCAGACATTATGGAGGGAGCCCTTTAAACTCTGCCCAACTGGACACTTGTCAATGGTCTTGGCAAAAACCCCACTAAGAAAAAATAGTGATATTCACTAGGAAACGTAAGATTCCAAATTTCCGCTTGCCATCTTTGGATGGAGTAACCTTATCCCTTTCCTTAGAACCAAAATACCTTGGTACAATCCTTGACTACAAATTAACGTGAAATAGGAATGTGAGGAACGCACTAAGAAAGAACTAATAACACTCTATTCCTGCAAGAGCTCTATAGGTAAGAGTTGGGGACTAAGACCAGAGATCATACACTAGCTGTATGTGATGCCTTGCCAAGGGCTCATCAAAAAGATACTGCTGACTAAAACGAATACAGTACAGCGATCGGTATCGATTCTGACAACGGGGAGCGCTAAGAGGCACAACAAAAGCAGCCTTGAATGCAATCTTGAGCCTCCAACCATTGGACTCTCTGACTAAATTCCAAATTGCTAGGTGTGCTCTAAGGCTCCGGGAAACGGATACCTGGAAGTCGCTAAACGTTGGTCACGCAAGTATCCTTCACACGACGCCAGGTTGTGAGGAGTGCTCACATTAGTGACTATGTTTCCTCTCAAAGAGACTTTAATGACATCAGAGTAGAGTTTCCTAGTAGGAAATCCTGGACTGATGGCTCTTTACCACTGCCCGGTCTGTCGATTTTTACAGACGGCTCAAAGATGATGGAAGGCACTGGCGCAGGCGTCAAAGACATGGAAACCGCAAAGACTCGAAAAAATGCATTTTGACAAAATAGTTTATGAAAAACTATCTAGGGGGAATCAGGCATAACAGAAGCATGTTAAGAATAAAAACGCCAATACGCGAAAATGTGTTTATAAAATGTAAATAAAATCAGAGGTCTGCACTTTGACGCCTTCAAGGATATATATTTTCATAAACTATTTTGTCAAAATGCATTTTGTCGAGTCTTTACAGTTTCTATGTCTTTGCAGGAAACTAGAAATCTATAACTATAAACTTGATAATCTTTGCAGCGTTTTTCAAGCAGAAATCTTTGAAACTACGAAAGCGGCTGAGATAGTCAAAACACTTACTGCCGACCGGTGACTACATATGTCGATAGTAGGGCGGCCCTGAAGGCTTTAAAGTCGTGCACTATCCACTAAAAAACGTTTCGTGATTGCAAGGCTGCTCTTCGTGATATACAACGGATAGTTAATTTTTGTTGGGTTCCAGGACATAGTAATATGGAAGGGAACGAAATTGCCGACGAGCTTCCTCGAGAGGGTGTTCACAGTCGTCCAATCTTCCGATTGAGAGATCTGTGCAACAGCCCATTGAATGTTTTATTGGCAGAATCCGTTTGATCTACGGCGAGGTAGTCGGCAACAGATGGCCCTAGAACTTCTTCGCTGTTGTCCCATAATAAGTGAGAGATTACAATCAATGTGAAGATTATAACAGGTCACTGCAGTATTACATCCCACATTTCAAAATGGGAAATCAAAGGAGATGATTACTGCCGTCTATATATCCTATGTATGTGTACATTGCCCCCAAGCAGACCTAAGCTTTGACATAGATGACCACAAGGAACAAATGTCTCTGAGTGAAAAGATAGTGAGAAAAAAAAGGGCGGAAGAGAGATTATTTTAGCCAAGTCAAATTTTTGACAAAGCTAATTAGCAACCGTACATTCCTAACCAACCTATATCAGCCTGTACTTAGGTTAGGTTAGGGTTTGCAGAGGATGTGCTCAATTGTTTCTAGTTCTTCTTCGTCCTCACATAGACGACAGTAATCCTCTCCACTGGAGTCCCACTTAGAAGTGAGAGATCTAATTTTGCAGTGACCAGTTATAATCCCCACAACGATTTTGATCTCACTCTTATTGTGTTCCAGCAGCGAAGACGTTCTTTTACGAGAGAATTCAGGCCAGATAGATTTTGAGATTCTGCAAGCAGGTTCCCTTAGCCATCTGTTATCGACTACCTCGCAATGGAACGCACGGATTCTGTCAATGAAATAGCAGATCTCTCAATCAGAAGATTGGACGACTGTGAGCCCCCTCGGGCAAGCTCGTCGGCTATCTCATTCCCTTCCATGTCACTATGTCCTGGAACCCAGCATAAACCAACTATCTGTCGTATATCATTCAAAGCGGTCTTACAATCATGAACTGCTTTCGAGTTTATAGTATGCGACTTCACCGCTTTCAGGGCCGCCTGACTATCGACATATATAGTCCTAATTCCCTACAGTAAACGCCTGCGCCAGCCTGTACTTTGTACGCTGTGAAACATTTTGTGTTAATCGGACAAACCTTTGGAGTTTTGTGCACCATTTATATAAAATCAGAAAATAAAAATATAGATCTATATTTTATCCGACTCCAATGAAACTTAACATATTTTATTCTAGAGTCAATTTTATATGCTATGCTAGATCTCGTCTCCATCAGACAAACCTTGGGAATTTGGGAGTTATATATAAATATAAATCGATTTTTCTCCAATTTCAAGCTGTGTCAACTTTCATCTCTTTCGGATCAAAAATGTACTTTTTGTTTACAATTTAGCATAGGCAGGCGGATGTCACGCATGTGCATGAAATTAGGTACGGACCTATCAAATGAACGTTCTGAGTTTCAATTGTCAAATTATTAAATTAAATCTTATTTTTCTAAATTTTATTCGACAATAATTTTTATCTAATTTCATGTATCCGAGTAATTGGGAATTTTCCCACACAATACCAAATCAATCAGCATACATGTGGCAACCCCCCATTTTGCAAATGTCATTCTGTTCTATTCACATGCCTTGCCTTTTTTTCCCAATTAGAAGATTTCTCGGGTTGGTTTTTGTTCTTTTTGGGGGTTTACGAGTAAAATTACATAAATTAAATCAAATTCGTGAATTAAATCGTGTCGGCGATAAACAAAATTCAATGCAAATCAATTAATCCGATTGTTTGTTTTAACAAATTCCCAATAAAATCGAGCTCTCAACTGGTTGAGGAGAGTAAAACAACGAATAGAAAATAAAAATTTAGAAAAATACACGAGAGTAAAGGTTAGTGGATGATTGGATGGAGAAGGAAGGAAGGAAGCAGCTGAATGAAATAAAACGCCTATTGGCGGTGCTGTGTGAAAAAGAAGCTGCAACTATTTTTGCAATGAAACTGAGAAAAAATTGAATTTCAAAATGTGATAAATCAATGTTGAAACACAAGTGTTAATTTTTCTATTTGATTCTCATTTCAGAGTTGAACGTTGGGGCGCTAGTCACAAAAACAACAACAACACGTCTATAAGAAATTGTCACAGCTGCAACAAAAACAACAACAACACACATCAAAATGTCCACAACCTTGAAGTTTGGCAATGTAAAATTAACCAAATGGCAATTGGCTTTGCTGATCGGCACTCCATTGGCCATTGGAGCGGGTATCTATGTCTATCGCAAGGTAAACACCCCACCCTCTAGCAGTTCCGATGAGAGCGGCAAGAAAAAGCAAAAGGCTTTGGATTCCAATAAACAGTCCCTGTCAATTGATGGCACCACCGAGGACAAGGAATTGGAAAAGAAAAAGAAGACTGTCGAGCTGGAAAATGAAAAATTGTCTCCCCTGAAGGAGGCCACCATGTTCAAGAACGAGGGCAATGCCTGTTATCGTAATGGTAAATTCGATGAAGCCATCAGCTTCTATGACAAGGCCATTGACAAATGTCCCAAGGACAATAAAACCGATTTAGCCATTTTCTATCAAAATCGTGCTGCCAGCTACGAAATGCTACGCAAATGGCCGAAAGTCAAGGAAGATTGTACCAAATCGTTGGAATACAATCCCCGCTATGCCAAAGCCTATTTCCGCAGGGCTAAAGCCTATGAGGCCACCAATGAAATCTCTGAATGTTTAGATGATGTCACTGCGACATGTATTTTGGAAATGTTCCAAAATAACAATACGATTTTGTATGCCGATCGCATTTTAAAACAGACCGGACGTGAAGATGCCGAAAAGGCCATTAAAGATAAGAAACCTGTATTACCCTCGAAGAGCTTTATTAACACCTATATGCGTTCCTTTGTTTCGGATCCCATATTGACAATGTCTTTGCCCGAGTCGCTGGATAAATCTCATGGTTTTGGTCGTGCCAAGCAGGCCTTGGATAATGAAAAATATGATGATATTATTGCGGCTTGCAATGAAGAGCTGGAATCATCTGAATCGGAATCACAATATAAAACAGAAGCGTTGCTATTGCGTGGTACTTTCCATTTGATTTCGGGTTCATTTGTGGAGGCTCAACAGGATTTGGATGCTGTGATCAATAATGGTGAGTTATAGCGGTGGGGAGTATTTTTTGTATATGGGATGCAGAATGGTGTAGCTAAAATTTTTTAAAATGTTTGAGCTTCTCCCATTGGCGTAATTTTTTAAGGATTTTTCAGATTTTCCAATTGGCGTAGATTATTTAAATAATTTTTTTGGGGTTCCCCCATAGGCGTAGATGTTTAAAATAATTTTTCTAGGATTTCCCTATAGGCGTAGATTTTTAAACTAATTTTTCTAGGGGTCCCCTATAGGCGTAGATTTTTAAAATAATTTTTCTAGGGGTCCCCTATAGGCGTAGATTTTTAAAATAATTTTTCTAGGGGTCCCCTATAGGCGTAGATTTTTAAAATAATTTTTCTAGGGGTCCCCTATAGGCGTAGATTTTTAAAATAATTTTTCTTGGCTTCCCCTATAGGCGTAGATTTTTAAAATATTTTTTCTAGGGTTCCCCCATAGGTTCTCAAATAGGCGTAGATTTTTAAAATAATTTTCCTAGGGTTCCCCCATAGGTTCCCAAATATGTGTAAATTTTTAAAATAATTTTTCTAGGGTTCCTCCATAGGTTCTCAAATAGGCGTAGGGTTTCTCCATAGGTTCTCAAATAGGCGTAGATTTTTAAAATAATTTTTCTAGGGTTCCTCCATAGGTTCTCAAATAGGCGTAGATTTTTAAAATAATTTTTCTAGGGTTCCTCCATAGGTTCTCAAATAGGCGTAGATTTTTAAAATAATTTTTCTAGGCGTAGGGTTCCTCCATAGGTTCTCAAATAGGCGTAGATTTTTAAAATAATTTTTCTAGGGTTCCTCCATAGGTTCTCAAATAGGCATAGATTTTTAAAATAATTTTTCTAGGGTTCCTCCATAGGTTCTCAAATAGGCATAGATTTTTAAAATAATTTTTTTGAGGTTCTCCTATTGGCGTAGATTTTTAAAATATTTTTTTGAGGTTCTCCTATTGGCGTAGATTTTTAATTTTTTTTTTTTTTTGATGTTCTCCTATTGGCGTAGATTTGTTAAATATTTTTTTTGAGGTTCTCCTATTGGCGTACATTTTTAAAATAATTTTTTTAGGGCTCCTCCATAGGTTCTCAAATAAAATTAAAAAAAAAAAAATCTAGGGTATAGGCCAAGATTTTTTAAATAATTTGTCTAGATTTCACCCATAGGCGTAGATTTTTAAAATCATTTTTGAGGTTCTCCCATTGGCAGAGCTTCTCCTACGTAGATTTTGAAAATAATATTGTTTATGTTCTCCCATAGGTGTAGATTTTTAAAATAATTTTATGAAGTTCTCCCATAGGCATAGATTATTTAAATATTGTTATGGCGTACATTTTTAGATTTATCTTTCACAGACCCTGACTTATCTTTACGTCCGTAGATTTTATTTTTAATTTCTTTTCATCTCCTCTATCTCCGCTTTGTTCTTGCAGATGACGCTGATAAGAAGTTACGTACATATGCCTTGATAAGACGTGCCTCATTGTATATACAACAAGAAAACAAAGATGCCGGTATTGAAGATTTTGCCAAAGCTCAAAAACTCCAACCTGACTGTGCTGATATCTATCATCAACGGGCCCAAATCTTTATTCTTTTGGATCAGCTTTCGGAAGCATTAGATGATTTTGAAATGGCCGTGAAATTGGCACCAAACAATGCCATGGCTTATGTTCAGAAATGTTATGCTGAATATCGTATTGCTCTGATGTCTCAGGATCAAATGCGTCTTATGATGGTCATGAATGAATTTAAGAATGCTGTGGAGAAATATCCCGATTGTGTGGAATGTTATAGTTTAATGGCCCAGGTCTTGAGTGATCAACAGCAATTCCCCCAGGCTGAGCAATTCTATGAGAAGGCCATCAAATTGGCTCCCGATAATGCTTCGTTGCTGGTACATCGCGGTATTATGAGTCTGCAATGGAAGGGTGATATTGCCCTGGCCATTGACCTGATGGAGAAGGCAATTGAAATCGATGATAAATGTGGTTTGGCCTATGAAACATTGGGCACAGTGGAAGTGCAACGTGCCAATTTGGATAGAGCTGTGGAATTGTTTGAAAAGGCTATCAAGCTGGCCAAGAGTCAGGCGGAGATGTGCCATTTGTGTGCATTGAGAAATGCGGCTGTGGCTCAAATAAATGTCACACGTAAATTGGGTATACCCATGTCTTCGATATCCGCCTTGGCGGAGGCGAGTATAATGGGTCAATCGGCACAAATGGCAGGAAATTAAGTTATAAGTTTTCTCACTCTTGGGTTTTTACTTTTTATTTTATTTTACGATTTTCCGAAGAAAAACAAATGACTAAAGGCATTAACTTAAAGCAAAAAGAAAAACAATATTGAGACCACAGCCATATACAAATTATTTTAATTTATTGATTGAAATGTTAGATATTTGAATTCCCTTATTTTTCATTGGAATTTAAATATCTAACCATTTTACATTTCTTCTCTTAACCACAAATGCATTAAGCCAAGTTTAGAGTTTAGTTGTTATTTTTAATAACTCCCGCAATACTTCGATTTGAATTTGAATATTTTTGTGATTTGAATTTTTGCTTTCATTTTGTACCATAGTATTTTTTTATAGTTTTTTTTTTAATAATAATTAGTTGTTGTTGCAACCTTATCACAAATGCACTGATTTTATCGACATTGTCCATAAAGAGTTAATTTTATTTTTTAATGATCGACATCATAAAAATCCTTTGTTGTTTTATTTTTAAATTGGTTTTCTATTTGTATAGGAAACCATATTACTATACCTAAATATATATAGAATTACAGTTAATCTAAAATTACTGTTAAACAAATTAAAAAACTTAGACCAAACTAAACAACCAATAACCATGAATAATTATTTCAACATACAAAATAAAAAAAATAAATTATTAAAATTTAAAAAAAAAATTGATTTTTTCATTAAAGTGAGGATCTTCCCTCCTTGGGGAACTTAAAAAAAATATTTAAAAAATCAACCTCTAAAAAAATATTCAAAAAATCCCAGGGGAGTTGCCAATCTCCTACTGGGCGCGCCTTCCCGAGTGGCGGATGGGAAGGGCGTCTCCATGATGTGCAGAGTGAAACTGACCCAGGTCTTCTAGGTCAACTTTTCTCTGCATTTCGTGGAAACCTTGGGGATCTTCGGATCCCCCGTGGACCAAAATGGATCGGGGTAGGTTTTTGTGATCCGGCTGTTCTAGGTGTGGATGCTTTGACACCTGCAGTTGTATCTGTTACAACCGGTTATTCTTTTGGCAAATGAGCATGTCAGTCTCTGGCTGACAGGACTGTAGTTCTGGAAGGGGACGACCAAATTGGGACTCTAAACGCTATCCACAATAGTCTAAAGGAGCAAAGAAAGGAACTCTTCGTTCTCCCATAGGCGTGGACATTTTTTAAGGTTCTCCCATAGGCGTAGATTTCTTAAAGTTCTCACATAGGCGTAGATTTTTTAAATAATTTTTTTTTTCGTTCCCCTAGAGGCGTAGATTTTTGAAAATTTTTTTCAGGTTCCCCCATAGGCGTAGATTTTTTAAGTAATTTTTCTAGGGTTCCCCCATAGGCATAGATTTTTAAAATCATTTTTTCAGGTTCTCCCATAAGCAGTCTCTGGCTGACAGTCTCTGACTCTATCTCTGACAAAGGCGCTATGTCGACTTCTGATCTGAAGCCCAGCTCGAAGCCGAACCCTAGTCAAAAGGCACAGGAAAGGATATTGAGAACATCCCGAAGCAAAATGTCACCCATAAGAGTGATCAACGCCCGATTCTACGCCTTGCGACAAAGGTGAAGCTAAAGTTTGGGTGGATCCACTAGTGGTCGAAACAGGGCGAAGGGAAGGCCCCAAGGAACCATCGTCTTCTGGGAGAGTAAATACCACCTCACGGAGCAATCTGTGAAGCGCATCCGCTCTTCAGAAGGTCCGCAACCTTCACCCAAGAAGACGATGACTTCTCTTCTGACTGACCCTTCTACCTCATATGCGGCTGTCGCTGGACAACAAACGGCGGAGAAATAGCCTAGTACGGAGAAGGCATCAACCTCCTCTGGAAAAGCAAACTCCAAGGTTCGCAGCCAAAGACAGCGTAAGCCATATTATAGACCGAACAAGGTAGCCGCTGATGAAGACCTTCAAGTGATAATAATCGACAAATCTGATCCTCATGGCTGGATTAGTCTTCATGCAGAAAGGGTGCCAAAATCATCAACTGCGGCTTTGGTACACTCTGGGAAGGAGCCAACCTTGCTGCGGTCTCCCTATCCGAGATCCCAACCAGACGGGTCCTTTCGGCCTGTGTTCGCCCATCTTAAGTGGACAAGGAACTCCTGCAGAAAATGTGATAAACCATCGACCATACACTGGTTGTATAACACCGTGGTTGGCCCATCCTATCCTATGGTTCTCTTGTGTGTGGTGGAACTGTCTGCGCCACAAGTCGATATTCAGGAAATTAGATAAGGTACAAAGAGCCGCCTCGATTTTAGTTACAGGAGCCAGGAGGAGTACGCCACAAGCTGCTCTGAACGCAACGCTGAATTGTACGCCTCTGAGCCTCAGCATTATATGTCAGGCCGCGCTTAGCGCCCTAAGGCTGCATGAACAAAACCTCTGGCGAAGTTGTACCTTTGGGCTTGGTAGTATTTTGAACGAGCCAGGTATGACATTGGACCAACGCGTTAAACTAAGCGACTATATATCACTAGCCCTGAGATTTGACGATGTAGATGTCGTTATTCCTAGTAGAGACGACTGGAAACGAAGTAACCCTCTTCTGGACGGTCTGGCCTTCTATACAGACGGATTCAAGATTGAAGAAGGTACAGGGGCGGGCGTCTACTGTGAAAGGCTAGGTCTTGAGTTAACCTACAAGCTAGATTGCAGCTGTAGTGCGTTCCAAGCTGAAATCTTCGCGATTTGGAAGGCAGCGGAATTGATAAAAAAATCTGGATGCAGGGGTCGTTGAACCGGTGATAGTCAGGCAGCTCTTAAAGCCATCAAATCTTGTTATATCAAATCCGAGGCCGTCCTCAAGTGCAGAACAGCTTTGGAAGAACTTACTTACAGCTATCGACTGTGTTGGGTACCAGGACACATTGACATCTTTGATAACGAAAGAGCAGATGAACTAGCTAGACGAGGATCTCAATCGACAGATCTAGAAATTGATGACTCAATTAAACCACCCATATGTCATTTTTATTGGAACTTTGAGGCGTTCTTCGACAAAAGAGCCTATGAACTTTGGCACGCCGAACCTAGGTACAACGTGGCAAGATTCATTTGGCCGACTCTGTCTACCAAAAGACTCACTGTTGAACCTGAGCAAAGCTGAAATAAGAGTAATGACAGGTATCATTACTGGTGATTGCAATATCCGGGCCTTTACTAGTAAATGGGATCTTGATGCAACTGATTACTGTAGACTCTGCGTTGACGAGGAGGAGACGGAGACAATTGAGCATCTTCTGTGTCACTGTCCAGCCCTGGCTTAGCTTTTTCTCAACAACCGAACCTGCTCTAATCTACACTATAATTAGAAACCTAAAGTGGTTGGGAAAGGTCAACCTAGACACGTAATATATCTGATCTCCATTGCCATCGACATCATTCCAAACCTACCTTCTTATATCTTTCTGTAAGCTTCTCATCTCTCTTTATGTCCCCAATCTTTTCTCCCCTATAGATCTCTTTTTTTATCTTTTCTTCTTGTGGATTATCACAACGGACCTAAAAAAAATATTCTAAAAATCACACCTATGGGAGTACCACAAAAAAATTATTTATTTAGGGGACACTGAAAAAATGATTTAAAAAATCTAAGCCTATGGGACAACCTGAAAAAAAATTAAAAATCTGCGCGCCCTCAAAATAATTATTTAAAAACTCAAATCTCATTTTTGATAACATCTTGGCTAAACGTAGACTTTGTGTTGAAAAAATGCATACCTTGGGTTCTTATCTACAATATGTATGAAAAATATAATAACTCATCTATAGATGGCGCATTGGTTTTTTTTTTTTTTTTGGGAATACAAGAGAATTTCCTACATATAAGAATACCAAAACTTACCACCACGAAAAAAATAAATCCAATTTCTCGTAAAATTTAAAAAATAATTCTCCATTAATGCCGCACAGGCAACTGAACAAAATCACTATCAAACACACACACACACACACACACTTTTTACTATACATAAAAACAGACCATTTGAAGATGAAAATAATTCAGATTCTCATCATTTTTTTATTGAACACTCTTTTTCAATTCACCAAAAAAAATATTCACCACCGAACGAACAAACCGACCGACCGACATTTTCGAATATGTATTCCCCGCTTGACGAAACAAAAACGCAACCGACAACCCGATAGACAAACAAAACACATTCTAGCGAAACCGCGCCATTTCCGTAAGCTTACACACAAATACAATCAAAACCCGCAAGCAAAAATTTGCATGAATGCATTACCGTTTTAATACAACAACAAGAACAGCAAGAACAACATTAGAACATACACGGATTGGATTGTTATGTCTTTCCAATTGGAAAATATGAAAAATGAAAGGAAATTTAATATTTTTTCTGACAAATAACTTTTGGATAATGCTTGGAAATAAATATTTTAATTTAACACTGAATTTTTGAGGTTTCTTTTACACTGGGCGTATTAACTACCGACGACAACGCGCGAACGAACTGAACGGTTAGGCGGCGACAAGTGAACTGATTCGAAGAGACAACAATGAAGTCAAACAGAGCAAATGGCGCAGGTTGTTTTTTGAATGGGAGGATGTGAGAGAAATAGAAAATCATTTCAAGGAATGCGAAACGGAACAGAATTTATATTTGCTATTTAGGGTTTCAGTATAACTTTTTTGTATTCAATAATAGGATTTATTTTCATTGAATTATAAAGGATATTTTTTGAAATTCTACTAAAGGCGTGGATTCTTTAAATAATATTTTAAAGGGACTACTAAAGGTCTGAATTTTTTAAAGAATATTTTTTGAGGCCATACAAAAGGCGTGGATTTTTTAAAGAATGTTTTTGGGGCTCTACAAAAGACGTAAATTTGTAAAAGAATATTTTTTGACGCTCTAATACGGGTTGGATTTTTAAAAAGTATTTTTGAGGGGCAACCAAAGACTTGGATTTTTAGAGAATATTTTTTGAGGCTCTTCAAAAGACGTAATTTTTTAAAAGAATATTTTTTGAGGCTCTTCTTCTGATTGCGTGGATTTTCTGAAGTATATTTTTTTAGGCTTTTTGGATTTGTTTAAGAAATTTTTTTGAGGATCTACCAAAGGCGTGCATTTTTTTAAGAAAATGTTTTGAGGATCTACCAAAGGCGTGGATTTTTTAACGAATATTTTTTGAGGATCTACCAAAGGCGTGCATTTTTTTAAGAAAATGTTTTGAGGATCTACCAAAGGCGTGGATTTTTTAAAGAATATTTTTTGAGGATCTACCAAAGGCGTGGATTTTTTAACGAATATTTTTTGAGGATCTACCAAAGGCGTGGATTTTTTAAAGAATATTTTTTGAGGATCTACCAAAGGCGTGGATTTTTTAAAGAATATTTTTTGAGGATCTACCAAAGGCGTGGATTTTTTAAAGAATATTTTTTGAGGATCTACCAAAGGCGTGGATTTTTTAAAGAATATTTTTTGAGGATCTACCAAAGGCGTGGATTTTTTAAAGAATATTTTTTGAGGATCTACCAAAGGCGTGGATTTTTTAAAGAATATTTTTTGAGGATCTACCAAAGGCGTGGATTTTTTAAAGAATATTTTTTGAGGATCTACCAAAGGCGTGGATTTTTTAAAGAATATTTTTTGAGGATCTACCAAAGGCGTGGATTTTTTAAAGAATATTTTTTGAGGATCTACCAAAGGCGTGGATTTTTTAAAGAATATTTTTTGAGGATCTACCAAAGGCGTGGATTTTTTAAAGAATATTTTTTGAGGATCTACCAAAGGCGTGGATTTTTTAAAGAATATTTTTTGAGGATCTACCAAAGGCGTGGATTTTTTAAGGAATATTTTTTGAGGATCTACCAAATATATATATATAGTCTTCACCAAACTGATTGTTTTAGAGATGTAACGAATTTTTATAATTTTCCATTATATATAAATAGTTCAAAGGAATTTGTAATAGGATTTTTTTTTTTCAAAATTTATCAACTCCGTGTAATTTATGATTCATACTGTAGTCTTGTAAAATCTATATTGGTAGTTACAAAATTTGGTAACAAAATCCATATAAATGTAATGGAATGAGGCAACACTGTCATGCTTCTTTTGTTCCATTTCCTATCATCATCTCAGAGTTTAATTAGGCAACTCTCTTCCGTTTACCATTGTCTTTTAAAAAGAGAAAATTGTTTTGAGAAATCTACGTTATTCGTAAATAATTTCTCTTAGAATAAATCATTTACAAAATATCCTGAGATGAATTAAAAGAGAGCCGAACATAGTTTGTGGTAATCTCTCTTAAACACACATACGTAATATCACCAACAAATTCTGATCCTCCTTACGAATATATTTTTCCTTTGATTATGGGAGGGAAACATACCACTTCACGAAAAGAGAGTTGAGTTCCATTGGTGGGGCGTAGGATGAGTTAGCGATGGAATGGCATCAATATATTTTACTAATATTCAACATTTTCAATTAAAACACAACACTAAGCACAGACACAAACACACGTATAACAGGCCATTGGGGAAAGATGCAATTAAATATTTTCCTTCTTTTTCAACAAACTTATTCAAGACACCGACATTTATTCACCACCGAACGCAAAAAAACCGACCGACAAACCGACGAACCGAACCGACGAAACAAAAATGTAAACCAAACGACAAAAGTCACGCCACATCCGTAAGCTCACACACAAATACAATCAAAACGAAAAAGCAAAAGTTTGCATGAATGCATTACCGTTTTAATACAACAACAAGAACAGCAAGAAGAACATCAGCTCATACACGAATTGGATTATTATGCGTTTCCAATTGGAAAATATGAAAAATGAAAGGAAATTTAATATTTTTTCTGACAAATAACTTTTGGATAATGCTTGGAAATAAATATTTTAATTTAACACTGAATTTTTGAGGTTTCTTTTACACTGGGCGTATTAACTACCGACGACAACGCGCGAACGAACTGAACGGTTAGGCGGCGACAAGTGAACTGATTCGAAGAGACAACAATGAAGTCAAACAGAGCAAATGGCGCAGGTTGTTTTTTGAATGGGAGGATGTGAGAGAAAGAGAAAATAATTGCAAGGAATTTGGAAACGGAACACAATTTACTTTTGCTATTTAGGGTTTCAGTATTACTTTTTTCTATTCAATAATAGGATTTATTTTCAATTAAATTTAAAGGATATTTTAAGAACTTTTAAAGGCCTGAATTTTTTAAAGAATATTTTTTGAGGATGTACCCAAGCCTTGATTTTTGTTACAGAATGTTTTTTGTGGGGCTATGAGGCGTGGATTATTTAATGATTTTTTTTTTTTTTGGGTCTACCAAAAGCGTGGATATTTTAAAAAATATTTTTTTCTTTGGCCTGAATTTCTTAACGAATATTGTTTAAGGCTTCAATTTTTTAAAGAATATTGTGTAAGGCCAGATTTTTTTAAAGGATATTTTTTAAGGCGTGGTTTTTTAAATGAATATTTTTTGGGGTTCTACGAAAGGCATGGATTTTCTAAGGAATTTTTTTTGGGGTTCTACGAAAGGCATGGATTTTCTAAGGAATATTTTTTTGGGGCTCTACTAAATAATACTTTTTGATGCTCTACTAAAGATTTTTAAAAACAATTTTTTTGAGGATCCAACGCGGGCATTTTGTTAAAAAAATTTTTTTGAGCGTCTACTAAAGACGTATATTTTTTAAAGAATATTTCTGAGGATGTACCCAAGCTTTGGGTTTTGTTACAGAATATTTTTTGTAGAGATATTAGAGGCGTGGTCTTTTTAATGAATAGGTTTTCATGGATGGATTTTCTAAGGAATAATTTTTGAGGTTCTACCAAAAGTGTGCATTTTTTTAAGAATATTTTTTGAGGGTCTAACAAAGAGAATTTTTTGAGGATCTAATAAAGACGTGGATTTTTATACCCTGCACAACTATGTTGTCAGGGTATTATAGCTTTGTGCAGCCCCAAGAGTTTGTAAAGCCGCGAAATATTGGTCCTAGACCCACCTTTTACTTAAACCGATCGTCATATCTCGACTAGCTGAGTAGATCTAGACATGTGTGTCCGTTCGTCCGTCTGTCCATTATAATTTGTAAACACGATGCAGGCCACAGTTGTGGACCAATCTCCACGAAATTTAGCATGGAGGATAGGTTTTGGCCAAGGGGGTCGGGCCAAAAACTGAGCATACCTCTTTTGGAAAAGATCGGTCAAAATTTAGCGGGTCCAATGGACCCTGACTTTTGTGTGAAAAACGACAACATTTGTAGTCTATGGTATTTTATAGACATAAACCCGAGAAGTTGATAGTAGACATCTGCAAGAATGTACTCGTACAATGAATGTCCATCCGCATTCATGGGTGTTAAGACGTATTCAGAGTACACAACAATATTGAATGAGTGCAAATGAATTCAACCACCGAAGATGTGTTGTTCTTCGTTGTGCTTTGTCCGATCAAACGATCAAACTCGAAAGCACAACATTCAGTATGATGGTTTACAAGAACAACTTATACAACATCAATGAGTCCAATGAGTGAACATCATGCATTGTATTTTGTATTCTCTGTTTTCATTCAACGACTTAACATTAATGGTGCGCATTCATTGTACAGGTACATTCATGCAAATGTTTACCTTTACACTCTTTAAAACTATCAATGAGCAATAGTGAGAAATAATGTATTTTATTTTTTTTCTATAAAATACAAGTAATTAAAAACTCTAGAAAACGTAAGAAAAAACGGCGGAATCTTCCTTAAGGGATATACAAAAATAGGCCTATGCAGAAAATTTCCCCAAATATTGCAAATTAGAGTACAAAGTTATATGATGAGCAGGGCTGCCATATTTGCCGATTTATCGGCATTTTGACGATTTTTCACTCTAAAAATGGAAAATGCCGATTTTCCGATTTTTGCCTCAGAATTGCCGATATTTCAACAATCGACACAAATAGTCTAACTTTTTAATTTAATACGGCGTTACCATACAATCATATAAAATTGGCAGCTTTAAATCATTATAACTATCGGCGACTCGCCGCAGCCGTTTTCAATGGCTTAGATATCTGAATTTTTTGTCAGCATTGTACTCTGTCTAGTTTACATTTTACATCGAATAAGGCAAATCTTTATACTCCGAGTTTAGTTAGTTAAACTTTCCGAATTTTGAAGAAATTTTTGAAAATGCAGAATATAATTTAAAAAGGTTTTGGAAAAAAATTTCCGAAATTAAACGTGTGGACTCCAATTTAGCTTTTCCAGTTTTGTCTAAATTTGTACAAAGAATTATGGTTCTTCCACACTCCACAGCAAATGTGGAACGTATTTTTAGTCAGGTAAACCTTAACAAAACTAAAATTAGAAGCTCGGAATTCAAATTGTTTTAATATCAAAATTGATAATGATTTACTAAAAATGTGAAATAAAAATATGTACTAGTTTGTAAGCTATTTTTATGACCTTAATACCACACTGTGTTATACGTAAATCTGAAAGATCTCACTAGTGTACATAATAATTACTATATTTTAGAAAAATCTAAATTTTTTGTAGAAAAATGAAACTTTTATGTTATTTTTTATACAGAATTGAATTTGTTATCTTTTTTAATGTAATAAACAATATTGATTTGTTATAAACCAAAAAAATATGAATTTATTTATAAATTATATGCTGCCGATTTTTTGCCGTTTTTTAAAAATACAAATGCCGATTATGCCGATTTCTTTCTGAAAAATTTACGATTTTTCATGAAATTTAACTGGCAGCACTGATGATGAGTACCAATAAGTATTTGCGGAAATACATACGGCCTTTTTGGGACTTAAAGACTTTTCAATTGTTTTTCATGTTTTCTTACCAATTGTCTCTCAATACATTTCTTAATTTCTGTAATAAATGTGTACTTTTGTTGATTTTTTACATGCTAATATTATTAAGTAGAGTAGAGATTGTTTATTAAAAAATATGAATAAAAATAAGTAAAACGTCCTTAAGTTCGACAGGGCCGACCTTTTTATACTCACCGCCGTGACGTGGACAGTCAAATTTTTAAATTGATAGGTATTTTTATATGGGTTTTATGCCATGGTAAATAACTACCAAGAGAAATATCAAAAATACAGGCTATTGGAAATTCACCATTTTGGGTATATTCAACAGATGAATATATTCAAAATGTCGCATTTTTGAAGGGCCAGTAAAATGAAATTGGATCCATAAACATGTCATTCTGCAACCTATAATAAATTTTTCACCTATACTAAATCATATCAATCGGACACCCCTTGATTATTTGGATAAATATCTGATAAACTTGAGGAATTTGGTGCACCATTTACTTAAAATCGGACGAAAATATATATAAAAGCTATATCGAAATCTAAACCGATTTCATCGAAACTTGTCACAGGTTAAGTTATACTAATTTCAGTATGTTTTGTGCATATCGGCCACATTTTGAGATCTTGGTGCATCATTTACTTAAAATCGGACGAAAATATATATGGGGGCTACATCTAAATCTGAACCGATTTCAGGAAACTTAACACACATCATTCTAGACCTAAATCGAAAGATATATAGGGATTTTGGCACACCATTTAAAAAAATCGGACGAAAATTTATATGGAAGCTATATCTGAATCTGAACCGATTTTCACGAAACTTAACACAGATCATTCTAGACCGATTTTTCCCAATTTCAATAGATTTCGTCCTTGGGCCAAATAAGTGGCCTATGCCAAATTTCATCCAATTCGGATCATAGATGTGACCTTTACTTTATTTACAATTTGACATGGACAGACGGATGGACGGACATGCATAAATCGACTTAGAAAGTGATTCTATGCATATACTAAAGGAACCATGTGTCTATCTAGTTTCCTTTTGCCTGTTACAAACATATGCACAAAGACATAATACCCTGTACCACAGTGTGGTGAAGGGTATAAAAATTGGCGTTGCATATAAAGGGGCCAATATTGATTACTTCTCGGGAGGGTATATTTAAATGTGGACTGAAAAAGGCCATTTTGGAAAGTTCAGTTTTGTATCTCGAAGGTAGTAATATTACAACAGAAGTACAGACGGACTAACTAATAATGAGTAAATCGTCTTAACATATTATAGGATATAAACTGACAATTTGGAGTATTGAATAACCCCCCATACTATGGGGTATTTAATTCGAACCCAAATCAAAACGAATTTTTATATGTTTAAAAGTGCGTTTAAAAACATCTAAATATTTAAAAAAGGGAAATATCGCTATATAGTGGATACATTACTAGATATTCATAAATGTTGCCCTTATTATGAATATATACCACTATTCACAAAACAGGCGCCCGTGGGCGCTTTGGGAGAGTACCAATACAAACACAGTTCTGTGTTCGAACTCAACATTATTCTCGACATCGAACATGTCGTATGCTTTGCAATGCTTTAACATAGACGATCTGTACCGAGAGAGCGAAAATTACTCTCCCAACGGATCTATGCGTGTGTCCAACACAATCATAGCAGTTTGCATAAGTATTGTTGGCTAACCCTGATATAAATGAAATGACTATTTCGATGAGTTACAAACGAAAAAAAAACATAACATACCCTTCATACTTTTGTGGATTGAATAAAAACCATAATATCTCTTCAATTAATTCGGGTAATTCGAATACTACTGTATAATTCGACACACTCATTGTGTAAAACATGTTCGTGTGCGAACTTGCCGCATTTGTTCAAACTTTGCGTGTTACAACATACATTCATACCGAAGTAAACATACACAATAAATACCGGTTCGTCGAGTCTGAAAGGTGGATTGTATGAATCAAACGAATACACAACAAATTCGAAACTCTCATACCTGAAGCAATTCATGTTTGTTGTACCCTCACTCATTGGACTTCATTTCAAACAAATTTACAGAATAGAAGCCATTACTTTGTGTGAGTGACTCATGGGTGGTGTTTTTGTGCATTCATGCAGATGTCTAGTTGATAGTATATCCAAGAGGAGTGGCTGACGTTTAAATTGATACCAATTATATTGTCGTATGTATGTCGGATGTGGGAGTTACACTTAAATATTTACAGGTGCTTACGTATTCAGATATTATTTAGTAAACCATTACCACACTAGATGGCGGAAATATAACGCTGATCGATTTGACATTTTCCATGGGGTTCCAGTTATGGTCAAGGATATCGGTGATGATCAGATAATTATAATAATGAGACTGAGTGGACCGAAAACTTATTTTTTTGCTTGTTTTTTTTCGAGTCGATCTAAGTTACCAATTATAAGCCGAACATCACAACACAACCCAGGGTGAAGGGAATATGGACAAGTTATTAGAAGGACTGTACTGAATATGAGTAACATTCGGAAAATATGTCAGTGTACGAGAAAGAGGGTACAACTATCAGGAAATATTGCCAGGCTGGGAATACAACTTCGCAGAAAATTAGAGTTCCGTGGTAGTTGTGTAGGGTATCGTATGGTCTGCCCCGTCCGACAATACTACTCCGCTCACTGGTTTAAATTATATTTGTTAGGGATCTAACAAATGTGTGGGTTTTTAAAGTATATTTGCTGGGGGCCTAACAAAGGCGTGGATTTTTTCCCAATGATTTTTTAAGGCTCTACGAAAGGCATGGATTTTCTAATAATAATGCCTTCGCCAAAATGCTACATATTTTATTTGGCATTGTTATCAAGTTCGTTTTATTTATGAATTTTGAACTTTTTTAAACAATTATTTAACGCAACATTTTATATATTAGTTGTTAATAACTTTGGCGAAAAATCCATATAAATGTAAATCCGTTGCAATGTAAACAACCCAGGCATAACAAAAAATGTTCCGTTTTCTATGATCTTTCAAGAGTTTACATATACAACCGTCCATATTTCTAAATCTGCCAATAAAACAAGGAACAATTTATTTTGTCGACAAACTGTCCGTTATTTGTAAGTATTTCTCTGAGAATATATGAAGAAAAAAATAAGAGATGAGTTAAAAAGAGAATCATAATAATATTTCCTACACATATATTCACATGAAATTGCCAACAATTGTTGATCCTCATTACGAATAGTTGTTTTTGTTTCCTTTGATTAGGGAGGAGAAACTTACCATTTTACGAGAATTGAGTTGAGTTTCATTAGTGAAGCGAATGATAGGGGTAGAGATGGAACAACAACAATACATTTCACCCACAATCAACTTTCTTGCTTAAAATACAACACTAAGCAAAGACACAAACACTCACACACACTAAACAGGCCATTGAAGGAGAAACTGAACGAATTGCTTCCCTCTTTTTCACCAATATATTCAAGTCATCGACATTTATTCACCACCGAACGTAAAAACCCGACCGACCGACAAACCGAACCGACGAAACAAAAATGTAAACGAAACGACGAAAGTCACACCATATCCGTAAGCTCGCACACAAACACAATCAAAACGAACAAGCAAAAGTTTGCATGAATGCATTACGGTTTTAATACAACAACAAGAACAGCAAGAAAAACATCAGCACATACACGGATTGGATTATTATTATGCGTTTCCAATTGGAAAATCTATATATATATATATAAAAGAGCTTAGTGTTAAGTGAGTGAGTGAGTGACTGACTGACAGATCATCGCCCAGACGAAACGGCTAAAGCTAGAAGCTTGAAATTTTGAGTGTGGGTTGTTGTTGGTGTTTAGGCGTGAGATAAGGCTGGGTTTTTGGAGGTTCGTACTAGAAGGGTACGAAAAGTACTAAAATGTACCAAATATGGTACCCTTTGTATTAGGCGAACGGGAAGAGCTAGAATTCTGAAATTTGGAATGTGGGTCACTGATGGAAAGTTAGAAAGATGTACAAAAGGGGTTTTTGGAAATTCGACCTATAAGTGTACTAAAAGTACTAAATGTAGTTCTAATTCTACATATATTGAACATATATAGCTAAAATCTTGAAATTTTATATATGAAATTTGGAAGTAAGATTACAGTTGAAATTCGCATTTATATGTACGAAAAGTACTAAACGGAACTAAATTTGGTACAATTTGGATTTGGGTGAATGGAGAGATCTGGAAACCTAAAATTTGGAATAGTGGTTGCTGTTGGTATATAGAATTGAGATATGGAAGCATAGTACTTATGTGTACTAAATGGTTCTATATTTGGCACAACTTAATTATGTGTGAACGGATAGAGCTGGACTCCAGAATTTTTGGAATTAAAAATACTATTGGAGTGTACAGAAAAAAGTACTAACTGGTACCAAATGGTTTACAAATTGTTGAACAATTGTGTGAATGGATAGGGCCGAGATCCTGAAATTATGAATTAATATAACAGTTTGAATGCAGGATTGAGATATGTGGGTAGTTTTGAAAATTCGTAATACGTGTACTAAATGGTACTAAATTTGGTACAATATAGATTTGAGTGAACGGATAGAGATGGAAAACTTAAAATTGGAATGAAAAATTACAGATTTAAGGTAGTATTGGAATTATGTACTTATGGATACGAGAAGCACAAAATGGTACTAAATATGTTACAATTTGTTTTGTGTGAGCGGGAATCATAAAATTTGGAATTAAAATTAAGGATTGGATTGTAGGATGAGACATGGAGTTAGTTTTAACCAGTGAGCGGAGCAGTATAGTCGGACGGGGCCGACCATACGATACCCTACACAACTACTGCGGAACTCAAATTTTCTGCGGATGTTTATTCCGTCCAGATTCCCTTCACCGTGGGTTGTGTTGTGATGTTCGGCTTTCATTTGTGGTCTATATATCGACTCGAAAATAACACAAAAAATTAAGTTTTCGGTCCACATCATTCCAAAATTATTATCTGATCATCACCGAAAATTATAGGCGTTGTCCTTGACCATAATTGGAAGCTTATGGAACATTTCAAAGCGATCATCGCTATAGTTCTGCTCTCTAGAGTGATAATGGTTACTAAATAATATACGAATACGGAGATACCTGTAAATATTTAGGTGTAACTCCCACATCCGAGCACATACAACAATATATTTGGTCTTAATTTAAAGGTCAACCACTCCTCTTGGATATAATATCAACTTCTCGGGTCTATGTCATTCAGGGGTAAATATATACGCTATAGAATACAAATTTTGTCATTTTTCACATAAAAGTCAGGGTCCATTTGACCCGCTAAATATTGACCAATCTTTATCAAAACAGGCATGCTTATTCTTTGGCCCGATCCCCTTCTCCACGCAAAAATTCACGATGTGCGGGCCATTATTGCGGCCTCTGGAGCGACCGGAAAAACCGACAAAAATTTAGTATTTGGTCCATTTCATCCCCTAAATATTAATTGATCTTTTCCAAAAACAATAGGGGTCTTCATTGGCCAGAACCCATCCTACATGCAAAATTTCGTGAAGATTGGTCCATAACTGTAGCCTGTATCGTGTTTACAAATTATAATGGACAGACGGACGGACGGACGGACGGACACACATGTCTAGATCGATTCAGCTAGTCGAGATATGACGATCGGTATACTTAAAGGTGGGTCTAGGACCAATATTTCGCGGCGCTACAAACATTTGGGGCTGCACAAAGCTATAATACCCTGACAACATAGTTGTGTAGGGTATAAAAATGCGTAATTATGTGTACTAAATGGTACTAAGTTTAGTACAATTCAGATTTGAATAAAAGGATAGAGATGGAAAACGTATATTTAAAAACCAGTAAGGAAAGTAGTAAAGTCGGACTGTATGAAGACGTCTCCTTTTTTAAGGAATTTTGACATGAAATCGAACGAACTTAAATATGTGATTTTAATGTCTTTCTGGAACCTATGCTAAATTTCATTTCATTTGGGCAAGTTTAGAGTCGTTTGCGCTCAGTGGGACAGATTTGTGTAAATCGATTTAAAGCCAACTTGACAAACTCTATTCGGTATGCTGCACTGTTTAAAATTTAATCTCAATCAGACACCTATTGATTATGTGGTGTACAATAAACATAAATAATTCGAAATTATATATGGAAGCTACGATATATCTATGCCAATAAAAAAATTAGCAAAGACTTTGGTGCACAATTTACCTAAAATCGGGTGAAACTATATATGGAAGCTATATCTAAATCTGCACCGATTTTCACAAAACTTAGCATACGCCATTCTAGATTTAATTCAATACGCTATGCCACAATTCGTACAAATCAAATGATTTTCAGAGACTTTGATGCATAAATCGACTCAGAAAGTGAGTCTA
>NW_026886789.1:0-80415 GCF_032173495.1 Musca vetustissima | reverse complement strand
ACCCTCCATACTACGGTGGAGGGTATAAAAATTGGACTATCGTCCGGCCATGTCCGTCTGTCTGTTGTAATCACTCTAGCGTCTAAACGAATTGAGATACAGCCTCAAAATTTAGCATAGGGTCGTCTTTTGTCTGCAGGCGGGTCAAGTTCGAAGATGGGATATATCGGTCCACGTTTAGGCATAGCTCCCATATAAGGGTACCCGCCAAATTTCGGTATTTTGGGGTTCTTGAGCGTGTTTTTCAACCGAATTCGCTTAAATTTGGTACTTTGAGTTCTTATTGGGTAGCAAATCTGCCCACTAAAAATTATAAATATAGGTACATTTTTTCGGACAGCCCCCATATAAGGGTACCACCAATTTTCGGTATTTTGAGGTTCTTGAGCGCGTTTTTCAGCCAAATTCGCTGAAATTTGGTACTTTGAGTTCCTATTGGGTACCAAATCTCTCTACTAAAAATTATAAATATAGGTCAATTTTTTCTGGTACCCCCCATATAACGGTACCCCTCAATTTTCGGTATTTTGGGGTTCTTGAGCGCGTTTTTCAACCGAATTCACTGAAATTTGGTACATTTGGTTCTTATTGGGTACTTAATGTCTCCACAAAAAATTATAAATATATGTCCACTTTTTTTGGGTAGCCCCTATATAACGGTACCTCCTAATTTTCAATATTTTGGGGATTTTGATCGTATTTTTCCGCCGAATTAGCTGTAATTTAGTAGTTTGAGTTCTTAATAGGTCCCAAATGTCTCCACAAAAAATTATAAATATAGGTCCATTTTTTCGGATAGCCCCATATAAGGGTACCCCCAATTTTCGGTATTTTGGGGTTCTTGAGCGCGTTTTTCAACCGAATTTGCTGCAAATTGGTATTTTGTAGTCGTATATGGTACCAAATCTCCCTACCAAAAATTATTAATATTCGCCATCATTTTGGGGTAGTCCTCATATAACCCTCTTTTTTATATTAAAATTGTTATCTGATTTGTTCCGCGTTTTGAGTTTGGTTCTAAGTCTCTGATGTAATCATTTCACCTGTGGAGGATATCGAGATAAACAAGTAGAACGTAAGGTTCGATAATGAACTATAACCCGCATTTAGACCTAGCCCCTGTATGGAGGTTCCAGAAGAAGTGGACCGATATTCCCCATTTTCGAATTTGAATTAAGATTGGAAGAAATTATAAGATGGACAAAGTTTGGATGAAATATAATTTTTTTGAAACGGATTTGGTCCAAAGAAACATAGGGTCTAGAACCAATATTTCGATTAGTCACATTTTCACCGTGTTAAAGTGTATACACCCTTGTTAAGGCGCCGAAATTGCGTTTCGAAAAAGGGAAAGAAATAAAACACGAACGTTTTAGTTTCTGATTCCAGAATTTTATTGATAAATTAAATATAAATAATAATAGGAGAAGAAAAGGAGAAAGAACAGATTACCTGTGTTACGAGCATCGATCGATACGAGAAGGAGATGAACAATAACAACAATGCTGCAAAGTGACATTGGCGCCAAACAATACTCATTAGAAAACTGACAGTTCAATGTTGTAACAATAAGGAGTATGAAGTTTTCTAATGACTATGCAAACAAACACAATGAACACGAGCGTTCAAAGGATGCATTTCCCAACAATGCATATAAAGGCGATTCTTACTTAAACATTGGCGCCCACCTTGCAACATTATTTATGTTGTAACACAGATATTCCATTTATATAGTTACATAAAGTTATATATAATAATATGGTAGGCGGTGCAGTGTGGGAGCAATTTAATTCAAGTTTTTTTTTCTCAAAATTCAAGTAACAAATCTAAAGTGCAACATACGAGTCGCCCGCAGTAACGGACGTTCTCCCTGATTCAACCATACGAACATGGCGTGAATTCCAAGGGAGTCATCACGATTGAACCCACAGTTATGGATTCTATACTTTGAACCCGAAGATACGGGTCTAGTATTGCTTAAATCCGCAGAGACGGATTTCGATTATATTTTCTTAAGAAATTGTTTACTATAGATTCGGATCCGCAGTAACGGACTCCAATTTAGAAATAGGCCGCTTTACAATGCCTGTTGTCGACCGAACGTCAATGATTCTGACGTGACAAGCCAACCGTGTAATTTCTCGTTATGGATTACGACTTCAAAACAAATTAGCAAGCTCTTGAACTTTACGAAACCTATTCACAAGCGATATAGGTTAGTCAATTACGACAGGTTCAGGAGGAGAAAGAAACGACGTGCCTATGAAGAAATGATCTGGGTCAAAGCAACTAGTTAGGTTGGAAACACGAATTTAAGCAAGATTCTATATGACCAATATGATTGTCAATTCCTCAAATTTAACTTGCTTTGAACTGTGTGGCTTACAACTTTTTATTCTCGCTTCCCAGAATCCACCCATATGTGGAACACAAGCTGGAATAAAATGCCACGAGAGGCCGGAGTAGTAAAGCAGCGACATAAGATCATGATTTTCACAATTAACTGGCCCCAAATTACGACATACATTTTTCAAAAATCTCGAGTGGAATAAATCGTTTTGGTAGATAAACGCAGGAATCCACAAACATATCCTTTGGTAAACTAGACAAACGGACATGTGAACGAATTTACCTTTAAAGGATCAACGAAATCTACACCAGTTGTAGTTAATGCCTTCGACGGGATTTTGATCAACCACGAGAGAATAGCATGCGTAGAACCAAACACTACGAAATTCTATAATTGTTTTCTTCACAATACTTTTCAAAGTTCAGAGGCCAGAAACTTCTAGATGAGAAGTTAAATTGATTTTAGGGGAGCCATTACACTACACATTACACTACTCCAATTAGTAGCGGGCCAAAGTGGATTGCCCCGATTTATTCGATCTAATCATATAATTTCTATTATAATTTTGGCGGTCAACTAAAGTGGCAAAGGTACGAATCTCTGACGATGGGATAGGTCCAGTTACAAGCCACCCGAACACAGAATTTTGAGCCAGCAAAGTCCCAGAAAGAATTGACTGAGAACCCTCCAACAAAATTTGTGGATACAAGTCTGCACCCAAAAGAAGTTCCACAGGACGTGGATTAAACAAATCATCATCTGCCAAACGAATATTTGGCACTTGGGCTCTAAAATCCGACGAGACATTAAACGAGGGCAAATTCCCCGAAATGGACGGCAAAACCACGGCACGAGTTTCTAAAACCACTGAAGGATCGCAACGACTTCCAATTTGCAACGAGCATATTTTACTAGAATTGGCCGAAATTGTACAATTCACCCCAGAAACAGTGACATCTGTTGAACTTACAGGGAGTTTCAACCTATTCTGCAAGCCTTGAGTCAGAAACGGGATACGAAACACCACAATGGACGACATTTACAATAGCTGTCCCCAATAGAACGGATTTTTTATGAGCCGTGTGGAAAACTTGCCGAGAAACACTAGTTGATGTGGATGGGACAGAAGGATTGATGGGGACAGGATTTGGTGAATTTGAAGGACCCCGGTTTACCGAACCAACCGAAGAAATTGAATTATTGGGTGATGTGTCACTACGATGCAATAATGTGTGATGGCTACGCCTACATTTCGAACACCGATACTGACTAATACAAGTTTTCACCTCGTGCTCCCTACGCAAACAATTCACACACAATCTACGACGTTTCACTGTGGAAAATCTAGCCGATAGCGACATACTTTTGAATCGAGGACATTCAAAAAGCTGATGGGACTGTTGAGGGCAAAGAATACAATCATTCTTAGGAGAAGATGGGGAATTACGATAATGATATGGTTTCATGACATGGGTTTGAAGTTTTTTATCGCCAGATTTTTTGACTGAGTCATTTCCTAGCATACCATGGAGACACATGAGTGTTTGAATCCGTTCCGTTAAAAATCGATCGAGGTCTTCCCAAAGCGAAACAGATGACTTGACTTTAACACTTTGCTCCCACAAGGTTTGTGTAATTTTCGGAAGCCTTTGAAGACAAATAAAAACTAAGAACGGATCCCAATTATCCGTACGAACGTCGTAAATGGACATTGCGGACAAGCAACCAATGATACCACGCTGGATTTGTTTAAGACCCGAACTTGTCTCAACTTGAAGTACCGGAAGGGCAAATAATATATTAAACTGATTATGAATCAACATACGAGGATTATCGTAAGTGGCTTTCAAAGCGTTCCACGCCAGACCAAAACTGAGGTTCGTTAAGGGGAATTTGGAAACAATCTCGCGAGCTTCCCCTCTAGTTTTTCGCGTCAAATGACAAAGACGCTCAATATCACTCAACCGTGAATTGTTTATAAATACCGCGCTAAACATGTCTCTAAAGGTTGGCCACGAAAAAAAATAGCCCTCGAAAATATCAGTATCACAAGGAGGCAACGCTAGATTATGGACAATGTCTAAATTTTCTGGCTCAACATTAAAACTCGAATTACCTCTAGGAATCCCAATACTTGATATTGGGGAGCTAGAAGCCTGAGTACCCACATTTCGACAAGTGTGGGTGGACGAGTTCGTTTTATTTAAATCAGTATCGCTAGCCTGGACTTCCGTAGAAGGTGCAGACTGTGTCTGGACTTCTTGAGGAATATCAGACGGATCCCGATTTACTTGAACGCTTTCTTGCCGAAGTTTGTGCAAGGCCCGGTTTATCATTGCTAGACAATCCATATACATGTCATAGACGACCTCCTGTTTCGAATCTACAGAATCGACATCTTCCTGACATGAATCCTCAGACGATTCTAAAAAGCAAATACATTTTTCAAACGAATTTTCTACACTTGCCCATTTTTTGCTTAATTCGGCACTTCTAACTTCTAAGACAAAGATATCTACATCATCTTCCTTTAAAGCCCGAAGTTTATCACACATTTTGACTAGAGCGTCCGAAACTCTGATGTAGGTATTTAGAGGAGTAGAAGGCATAATTACAATTTTCTTTTTAATCGCACGAACACGAGAAATTATCCAAAAGAAAAACTATTTAGTTATGATTTAAACCAAAGCTTTTCCAATAAAAAGCTGACAACAAGTTGAAATCGCTACGACAAAATAAATTTCTTCCCCAAAAAACAGCAAAATTTGCTAAGATTTCCTTAGAAAATCGATAAGAATTCGAAAATTTACCAAAAAATATCCGAAAAGATTCAATAATTTGCAGAAACAAACCTACTTCCGTCTCGAAAGTTGAATAAAATTCACCAAAAGTATAGATTTTCGACAAAATCTCAAAAACTGCACAAATATAATATATAAATGTATGAAATATCAAGAAAATTAATAAATAATTCGATATATACGACACAAATTTTTAATGAAAACGGCAAAAAATTACTATTTTTATTTCAAATTACAATGTCGTAATTGCGGACTGTAGGGTAAACGATAAGCTAAAATGTCCAAAAGTAGCTTTCAATTTGTTCATACACACACTACTAATCAATTTACAAAAAAAATATTACTTTGTTCCAAACGTGCCAACACGCCACAATCGACCGACCCGATTAGTGTAGCGTACACGCAAACAAAAGAAAAACGAAAAAATTATATTTATCGTAGGCAAGCGACGGCTGCCTATTACGATATTAGTAGTTATGTGTGTAGCGTGTGTGTATGATACTGCAGTAAACAGACAAGCGACCGTACAACGTAAATATGTCGCTAGCGTATATACGTGTATATTATTGTGTATTATTGAACAGGGATATATGCGAATATTAAAGGGAAAGGGCACGTTTATTTTTCTATTATTATTCGCACAACACAGTGGTAATAGGTAAAGAATATTTTGGAATCTAATATTTATTATTAAAATTAGGTCAATGTTATTAATAAAATTATCAAAATTTAACACAAACGTTAATTAAAATTTATTAATAATATTGACCACACACATTAATTAAAAAACACTTTTTTGAGCAGTTTTTTCCACTATTACCACAATATATATTCGCAATAAAAAATATTTGTTTTTTGTTACCACTGTTCAATAATAGACAAGCGAAAAATTAAAGGCGACAAACGAAAAAATAAGGATTAGCGACGCGTTGTAAAGTGACCTTTGTTGTTGTTGTAAAGTTGTAATTTTTTGGTATTTTGGACTTTAGACTTTTTGGTTTTTTGTTTATTATTCTTTTTTCGCGAGCTCACAATTTTTTTTAAAACACACTGCACTCACCTACCTGATTTGTTGTTGATGATGATAATGATGTGTGATGATGATGTATAGGGATGGTGATGTTGTTGTTTATTTTGTGGAAATGAAAACAAATAAAAGCCAATTAGAATTCTGCTTCCAAAGCTCGAATCCGGTTCGATAGGACCAAAATGTAAAGGCGCCGAAATTGCGTTTCGAAAAAGGGAAAGAAATAAAACACGAACGTTTTAGTTTCTGATTCCTGAATTTTATTGATAAATTAAATATAAATAATAATAGGAGAAGAAAAGGAGAAAGAACAGATTACCTGTGTTACGAGTACCGATCGATACGAGATGGAGATGAACAATAACAACAATGCTGCAAAGTGACATTGGCGCCAAACAATACTCATTAGAAAACTGACAGTTCAATGTTGTAACAATAAGGAGTATGAAGTTTTCTAATGAGTATGCAAACAAACACAATGAACACGAGCGTTCAAAGGATGCATTTCCCAACAATGCATATAAAGGCGATTCTTACTTAAACAACCCTCAATAGCGATAAATCTGAAGGTATAATTATCTATTAAAATTTTCTGAATTTTTTATTTTTGTTTACATAATTCTTTTAGAAATGTCGGTATAGGTCCACTTTTTGGTATGTTCCCTATATTTTCATTTCTAGTACCTACCTGTCAGTATATCTAAGGTGGAGGGTATCCAAAGTTCGGCCCGGCCGAACTTAACGCTTTTTCACTTGTTTAATGAATTACAGTGCTATCTTTAGATGGGTACAGATGTACCACGGTTATTGATCTACGTAGGTAATAACTTTAAAAATTTATAAAAATTATAAGTATGAAAAATATTTAAATTTCTTTTCCTCGGTTATGGGTGAAAATACCTCAACAATGATTCCTCAAAATTTGATCCAAATATCTCCATTATTGAAAACATTACAGCATTTGTATCCAAAAAAAAGGTACAAATGTTCCAGGTTAAGAAAATCGCAACAGAAAATAAAGGAAATACTCAGTACAACCCGATCTGCCGTGCAAAAAATTATATTGAGGCACAAAACCGAAAATCAAATTTGAAACAAGTGGAATAATCTATGCCTGAGTAAACGTGTATTTAATAAGAATCTGATTTCTGTGTTTTACTTTTCTTACGTCGGCCGGCTTGTTATCACTTGAAAAGTATTTAAATTGTTAAAATAAGTTCAGATTTTTTGGGCATACCCGAATTATGGTGTGCTACTGTCGTTGTTTAAATTGATGTAAACCTGGATGCAATTATTGTGTAATGAATAAATCACTACGCGATGATTTTTTGATCGCTTTTTAATACCTTCCACCTCAGTATGGAGGGTATATTTATTCTGTTGTTCCGTTTGTAACTCATCGAAATATTCATTTCCGACCCTATGAAGTATATATTCTTGACCTTTATAAAATCCAAAGACGATCTAGCAATGTCCGGCCGCCTGTTGTAGCGTGATCGTCTGAAGTAATTGAGCTAGGGTGCTGCAATTTTGCATAGGGTTGTCTTTTGTCTGAAGGCAGGTCGAGCTATATCGGTTTACGTTTAGTCAGAGCCATCATATAACGGCCCCCCAAATTTTCAGTATTCTGTAATTAAGTACTGTGAGTTCCTATTGGGTAGCAAAACTCTCCAAAATGAACCCATTTTTTCGGGTAGCCCCCATATAACGGCACCCACCCAATTTTCAGTATTTTGGGGTCCCTGAGCGCGTTTTTGAACCGAATTCGCGGGCATTTGATATTTTTAAAAGTATTTGGTAACAAATCTCCCTCCCAAATGTTATTTATATTCGTTCCCTTTTTGATACACTCCACCACAGTATGGAGGGTATATTAATTTTGTCATTCCGTTTGTAACTCATCGAAATATTCATTTCCGACCTTATAAAGTATATATATATATATATATATATTCGTGATCAGTATAAAATTCCTTCTGTTGTAAACACGCATTTTAATGAATTGAGATAGAATTGGGAATTATAAATATAGGTTCACTTTATCTGGTAGCCCCCACATAACGGTCCCCCTGTTATTTAGTACTTCGAGTTCTTATTGTGTTGAAAACTCTCCACAAAAAATTCCAAATATAGGTAAATTTTTTCGGTAACTTTCATGTAAGGGCACCCCCAATTTTCGATATTTTCGGGATCTTGATCGTGTTCTCCAACAGAATTAACAAAATACCCTACCAAAAATTATTATTTGGTATGTTCCCTATATTTGCATATCAAGTATCTGTGAGTATACCTATGGTGGAGCGAATCCAAAGTTTGGCCCGGCCGACTTAACGATTTTTTCTCTTGTTTATATTAAAATAGTAAGCTTATTTGTTCCTTGTGTTGGGGATAGTCGATACTAGAAATATTCAGGTTTACCCTACAAATTATGGAATTCTATAGAGTATTTAGCCATCGGCTTTAATCATTCCGCTTTCTAAGGATATCGTGAAAAAAACTCGAACTGTTGGTTATACCTTCTGATGGAACGAATTGAGATACAGAACTAAAATATTGGGTTCGAAATTGGGCTACATCGGTCCTCAATAATAGTAACCTCGAATATTAGCTAATTCCTGGACTATGTAAACAATATTGGTCCTTTTAGGAATAGCCTCATATAACTTGGTAATCTAAATAACAGTAGTTAAAGGATTTACGTATCGGTAATTTCTATTATTCCCTCCATTATAACTTAACGCTTTTTTTACTTGTTATATTCTGCAATCAGCTGTGTATTAATAAAACTTGAGTATTTGTAATGAATTTCGTATATTATTAATATTCGCCCCGTTTTAGGGGTTTTCCCCATAACCCACTTTTTATACCATCCACCATAGTATGAAGGGTATATTAGTTTTGTTCTTCCATTTGAAATGGTAATAATCACTTCCGACCCTATTAAATATATATGTTATTGATCAGTGTAAAATTCTCCGATGATTTAAGCATTTCCGTCTGCCTGTTGTAATCTAAACGAATGGAGATAAATTTTGCATACATTCGTCTTTTTTCCGCAGGCAGGTCAAATTCGAAGAGGGGCTATATCGCTCCACCTTTACGCATAGCCAATAAGGTAGACTGATATGCATTTCCGACCCTATAAAGTATACATATTCTTGTTCAGGGTAAAATTCTAAGATGATCTAACCATGTCCGTCCATCTGTTTAAATCACGCTATCTTCTTAAGGAATTGATATAGATCGCCAACATTTTGTATAGAGTCGTATTTGGTCTGCAGGCAAACCAACTTCGGTCCACGTTTAGGCATAGTCCCCAAATAATGGTACCGCCCAATTTTCTATATTTTGGTGTTCATGATGGCGCTTTTCACCGAAGTCGCTGAAATTTGGTACATTGCGTTCCTTTTAGGTACCAAATATTTCCACTAAAATTATAAATATAGGTCCACTTTTTCTGGTAGCCCCCATGTAACGGTATACCCCAATTTAGGGTATTTTGGGGGTTTTAAGCGCATTTTGAACAAAATTCTCTGAAATTTGTTACAATGGGTTCTTATTGGGTACAAAATTTCTTTACTAAATATTATTAATATAGGCCCATTTTTTCGGGTAGCCCCAATTTTCGGTATTTCAGTTTCGTTTTTCAATCGAATTCAATGTAATTTGGTATTTTGTAGTCTTCCTACCAAAAATGTTGAAGGCGTAGTTTCCATATAACAGCCCTTCTTATATTAAAATAGCTGATTAGTTCTGTGTGTGGCGGTTGTCACCATATAGGCGTATTCTACCATAGTATAGGTTATAGTCGTTATTTGAAATAGTCAGTTTTACCCTACAAATTATGGAATTCTAAGACGATTTGTCCATCGGTTGTAAATTCCGCTTTCTAAGGAAATCGAGATAAAAAACTCGACCCTGACGATAATGAAATATATCGGCCATATATAGAAAATACATAGAAAAGCATTACTAATCGTGCAAATGTATTAAAACTAAAGTCAATATTTTATATTCATTAAGCTCAAAAATATATAACTTCATTACTCTTAATGTATTGCGTATATTTTTATACCCTCCACCATAGTATGGATGGTATATTAATTTTGTCATTCCGTTTGTAACTCATCGAAATATTCATTTCCGACCCTGTAAAGTATATATATTCTTGATCAGGGTAAAATTCCAAGACGATCTAGCCATGTCCGACCCTCTGTTCGTCCGTCTGTTATAACCACGGTATCTTCTGAAGGAATTGAAATAGGGTGCTGAAATTTTGCACAGTTTTGTCCTTTGTCTGCAGGCAAGTTCGAAGATGGGATATATCAGTTTTGGGGCTCTTGGGCGCGTTTTCAACCAAATACACTGACATTTGGTACATTGGGTTCTTATTGGGTACTAAATGTATCCACAACAAATGATAAATATAGGCCTTCTTTTTCTGGTAGCCCCCATATAACGTTACCTCCTAATTTCCAGTATTTTGGGGGTTTTGATATTTTTTCACCGAATTCGTTGTAATGTTGTATTTCAAGTTCTTAATAGGTACCAAATCACTCCACAAAAAAAATATAGTTCAATTTTTTCGGATAACCCCCATACAAAGGTACCCCCCAATTTTTGGGTATTTTGGGGTTCTTGAGTGCGTTTTTCAAGCGAATACGCTAAAATTTAATACATTGGGTTCTTAATAGGTACAAAATCTCTCCACAAAAAATTATAAATATAGGTTAATTTTTTCGGATAGTCCCCATATAAGGATACCCCCCAATTTTCGGTATTTTGGGGTCTTGATCGCGTTTTTCAACCGAATTTGCTACAATTTGGTATTTTGTAGTTGTATATGGTAACAAATCTCCCTACCAAAAATTTTTAATATTCGCCCCTTTTTGGGGTAGTCCCCACATAACCCCCTTTTTATACCCTCCACTATAGTATGGAGGGTATATTAATTTTGTCATTCCGTTTGTAACTCATCGAAATATTAATTTCCAACCCTATAAAGTATATATATATTCTTGATCAGGGTAAAATTCTAAGACGATCTAGTCATGTCCGTCCGTCCGTCTGTCTGTTGAAATCACGCTATCTTCCGAAGGAATTTAGATAGGGTGCTGAAATTTTGCATAGGGTTGTCTTTTGTCTGCAGGCAGGTCAAGTTCGAAGAGGGCATAGCTCCCATATAAGGGTACCTTTTCGGAATTTTGGGGTTCTTAAACGCGTTTTTCAACCGAAATCACTGAAATTTGGTATTCTGTAGACGTATATGGAAACAAATCTCCCTACCAAAAATTATTAATAGTCTACCCCTTTTAGGCGTTGTCCACAGAAGGAGTGGACCAATATTTCCTTCATCTTCCCCATTTGAACTAAGCTTGGAAGAAATAATAAGATGGGCAAAGGTCGGATGAAATTTAAATTTTCTGTAACGGATTTGGTCCAAAGAAACATGGGGTCTAGAACCAAGATTTCGTTGAGGCACTTTTTCACAGTGTATACACCCTCATTAGCCATAAGGCTGAGGGTATAATTATCCTTTAAAAATTTCAAAAAATTGTATTATAGTTCACATAATCCGTTTTTAGAAATGTCGGTATAGGTTTCCTTTTTGGTATGTTCCCTATATTTTCATTTCTAGTAGCTGTCAATATATCTATGGTGGAGGGTATCCAAAGTTCGGCCCGGCCGAACTTACCGCTTTTTCACTTGTTTATATTAAAATAGTTATATTTGTTCCGTGTTTGTGTTTGGTTCTAAGACTCTGTTGTAATCATTTCATTTGAGGTAGATACGAAAAAAAACTAGAACATAAGGTTCGATAATTAACCTTAGTTATATTCATATATATGAACTGTAAGGAGTGGACCGATATTCCCCATGTTCGAACAGAAACGAATGTTGGATGAAATAATAAGATGGGCAAAGTTTAGATGAAATCAAAATTTTTTCCAACAAATTTGGTCCAAAAATACATGGGGTCCAGGACCAATAATTAGGACCATAATCGGTTTTTACAAATGTCGGTATAGGTATACTTTTTGGCATGTTCCCTATATTTTTATTTCAAGTACCTGTCAGTATATCTATGGTGGAGGTATCCAAAGTTCGGCCCGGCTGAACTTAACGCTTTTACATTTGTTATTATATTTTTTTCTGTTAACCATTCTAATTCTACGTATTAAAGTGAACATTCTTTGACTTTTTAGATACCTTGTTAAAAATTTTATACATACCTTGTTAAAAATTTCATTCGCTAAACCCGAAAAGAATACAACACTTTTCACTTCTTCGACAATAGACATCTGGATGTATTTACCAAATCGTTTTATTAACTCGTTCTCTATGCTGGGACTCAGGTATGTTGAATTTTTGAGTATAATCTCCAAACATTCTAAGTTTACGTCTATCGACAATATTCAGGAGGCTTTACTTTCTTCTCTCAAGGGATTTCTTAACTAAATATAGTAGTTTAAGGACATTATACTCCACATGCGTTATCAGTATCAGTCGAAGTTATAGGGTTCTCAGAGATAAAGAAAAAGAGTCATTAAAATTTGCTGATTTTTGTGTAGAAATATCGGTATAGGCCCATTTTTTGGTAAGTTTCCTATATTTTCATTGCAATTCTGTCACTTGTTTATATTAAAATAGTAAGTTTATTTGTTCCTTGTGTTGGGAGATATAGTATAGGGGATAGTCGTTACTAGAAATATACAGGTTTACTCTACAAATTAAGGAATTCTTCGACTGTTTTGCCATCGGCTTTAATCATTCCGCTTTCTAAGGATATCGTGAAAAAAACTCGAACTGTTGGTAATGAAATATATCGGCCAGCTTGTAAGCATCTCCACCATACAGTTATACCTCCTGATGGAACGAATTGAGATACAGAACTAAAATAATGGGTTCGAAATTGAGCTACATCGTTCCCCAATAATAGTAACCTGGAATATTAGCTAATTCCTGGACTATGTAGACAATATTGGTCCTTTTGGGCATAGCCTCATATAACTTGGTAATCTAAATAACAGTAGTTAGAGGATTTACGTATCGGTATTTTCTATTATTCCCTCCATTATAACTTAACGCTTTTTTACTTGTTATATTCTGCAATCAGCTGTGTATTATAAAACTTGAGCATTTTTAATGAATTTCGTATATTATTAATATTCGCCCCCTTTTAGGGGTATTCCCCATAACCCCCTTTTTATACCATCTACCATAGTATGGAGGGTATATTAATTTTGTTTTTCCATTTGAAATGGAAATAATCACTTCCGACCCTATTAAATACATATGTTATTGATCAGTGTAAAATTCTCTGATGATTTAAGCATTTCCGTCTGCCTGTTGTAATCTAAACGAATAGAGATAAATTTTGAAAAAAAATCGTTTTTCTTCCGCAGGCAGATCAAGTTCGAAGAGGGGCTATATCGGTCCACGTTTAAGCATAGCCCATAAGGTAGGCTGATATGCCGTTCCGACCCTATAGAGTATACATATTCTTGTTCAGGGTAAAATTCTAAGACGATCTAGCCATGTCCGTCTGTTGTAATCACGCTATCTTCTTAAGGGGACCCCCCCTATTCTCGGGGTTAAAATTTTTGTGGACTTAATTCCAATCTACACTAATTCAAGAATGTCCCTGCCAAATTTCAAGTTAAAATCTCAACAACTCTTGAAGATATAGCCGATTTATTGTGTCAGCATCAAGTGACGGCTAAAGGGCGTCTCAAACTTTAAACGCGTTTTTCTCTAAAAATTTTTTTGCGAATGGCGGGCACGATAACTCAAAAACTAATAACCCAATCGATTTCAAATTTTTACACGTTTCTCTGTGAGTGTATAGCTATCGTATGAACTAGGATAAAGCCAAACGGTGAAGATCTTCCTAATTTTTTAACTTGGTTTTCGGTAAAAAATCGGCGATTTTCCAAAAATATTTTTTCAAAGGTCCACCATTTTGTTAATTTTAGAGCGAGGTTAATAATCCTAGTTCATACGAGAGCCAGACATGTACTCTTTCTAACACCGTTGGAATTTTCGGATTCCGATATTCCAGTGAGGAGTTATCATGCCCGCCATCAAAAATAAGGACTTTTCTTTGATCACAAAAAACAACAACAAAACAACAACAAAAATTTTTTGTAAATTATTTTTCTTCTCGTTTAAATCTTCAAATACATATATGTGCAAAGTTACAAACCTTAACAAGCATTGGTATTCATTTACCAGATCATTTAAAATTTTCAAAAATAAAAAATCCAGAATGGGGGGTTCCCTTAAGGAATTGATATAGATCGCCAAAATTTTGCGTAGAGTCATCTTTTGTCTGCAGACAGGTCAACTTCGAAGACGGGCTATATGGATCCACGTTTAGGCATAGTCCCCATATAATGGTACCGCCCAATTTTCTATATTTTGGTGTTCTTGATGGCGCTTTTCACCGAAGTCGCTGAAATTTGGTACAGTGCGTTCCTTTTGGGTACCAAATATTTCCACTAAAAATTATAAATATAGGTTAACTTTTTCTGCTAGCCCCCAATTTAGGGTATTTTGGGGGTTTTAAGCGCTTTTTTAACCAAGTTCTCTGAAATTTGGTACAATGGGTTCTTATTGGGTACACAATTTATTTACTAAATATTATCAATATAGGCCCATTTTTTCGGGTAGCCCCAATAAAAGGGCACCCCCAATTTTCGGTATTTCAGTTTCGTTTTTCAACCGAATTCAATGTAATTTGGTATTTTGTAGTCGCATACGGTAGTAAATCTTCCTACCAAAAAATGTTTAAGGCGTAGTTTCCATATAACAATCCTTCTTATATTAAAATAGCTGATTAGTGTTGTGTGTTGCGGTTGTCACCATATAGGCGTATTCTACCATAGTATAAAGGATAGTCGTTATTCGAAATAGTCAGTTTTACCCTACAAATTATGAAATTCTAAGACGATTTGTCCATCGGTTGTAAATTCCGCTTTCTAAGGAAATCGAGATAAAAAAACTCGAACCTGACGATAATGAAATATATCGCCCATATAATAGAAAATACATAGAAAAGCATAACTAATCGTGCAAATGTATTAAAACTAAAGTCAATATTTTATATTAATTAAGCTCAAAAATATATAACTTTATTACTCTTAATGTATTGCGTATATTTTTATACCATCCACCATAGTATGGAGGGTATATTAATTTTGTCATTTCGTTTGTAACTCATCGAAATATTAATTTCCGATCCTATAAAGTATATATATTCTTGATCAGGGTAAAATTCCAAGACGATCTAGCTTATTTTTCTAGTTTTTCAACCGAATATGCTGAAATTTGGTGCATTAGGATCTTACTGGGTACTAAATGTCTCCACAAAAAATTATAAATATACGTCCACTTGTTCTGGTAGCTCCCATATAACGGTATCACCTAATTTTCAGTATTTTGAAGGTTTTGATCGTACTTTTCCACCGAATTGTCTGAATTTAGTATTTTGAGTTCTTAATATCTCCACAAAAAATTATAAATATACCATATATACGGATAGCCCCCATATAAGAATACCCCTAATTTCCGTTATTTTGGGGTTCTTGAGCGCATTTTTCTACCGAGTGCGTTGGAATTTGGTATTTTGTAGTCGTATATGGTAACAAAACTCCCAACCAAAAATTTTTAATATTGGCCCATTTTTGGGGTCGTCCCCATAAACCCCATTTTTATATTAAAATAGTTATATTGTTCCGTGTTTGGGCTTGGTTCTAAGACTCTGTTGTAATCATTTCATATGCGGAAGATACGAAAAAAAACTAGAACATAAGGTTCGATAATTTACCTTAGTTATATTCATATATATGAACTGTAGCCCACATTTAGGCCCAGCTCCTGCGTAGCAGAAGGAGTGGACCGATATTCCCCATGTTCGAACTTGAACTAATATTGGATGAAATAATAAGATGGGCAAAGTTTAGATGAAATTAAAATTTTTTCAAGCAAATTTGGTCCAAAGATACATAAGACCTAGGACCAATAATTGGGACCATAATCGGTTTTTACAATGTCGGTATAGGTATACTTGTTGGTATGTTCCCTATATTTTTATTTCAAGTACCTGTCAGTATATCTATGATGGAGGGTATCCAAAGTTCGGCCCGGCCGAACTTAACGCTCTTACATTTGTTATTATATTTTTTTTCTGTTAACCATTCTAATTCTACATACTAAAGGAAACATTCTTTGACTTATTTGGATACCTTTTTGAAAATTTAATTCGCTAAACCCGAAAAGAATACAACACTTTTCACTTCTTCGACAATAGACATCTGGATGTATTTACCAAATCGTTTTATTAACTCGTTCTCTATGCTGGGACTCAGGTTTGTTGAATTTTTGAGTGTAATCTCCAAACATTCAAGGTTTACGTCTATCGACAATATGCAGGAGGCTTTACTTTTTCCTTCAAGGCGATTTCTTTACTAAATTATAGTAGTTTAAGGACTTTATACTCCACATGCGTTATCAGTATCAGTCCAAGTTATAGGGTTCTCAGTTATCCAAGTTATAGGGTACTCAGCGCCATTAAAATTTTCTGAAATTGATGTAATTTGTGCAGAAATATCGGTATAGGCCCACTTTTTGGTAAGTTTCTATATTTTAATTGGAAGCATCTGTCGTATACCATTGGTGAAAGGCATCCAAAGTTCAGCCCGACTGAACTTAACATTTTGTCGCTTGTTTGTATTAAAATAGTTGTTCCGCGTTTTGGTATAGCCCAACATATAACTTTGCCATTTAAATTGCAATACCTTTTTATACATATGTTGCACCTATTATCAATATTTGAGGCAAAATCCTCATTAAAAATGCTTTTTATTTCTCTTGGTAAAATTGTCGGTAAAGGTCACTTATCGGTATGTTCTATTATTCCCTCCATTATTCCTTACTTTGGACATCTCGAAAGACCAACATAGTTTCTCTTGGGGTGGGAAATGTCACTGCTAATAAATTTCAATACCCTCTGGTGAACATATTAGGAATTTAATATTACTGTTTTTGACATTAATTTGATATTTCTGGTCGTCAGTAGTTCACTATATTACTTACTTGTAATATGTTCTATATAAAATTCCCTTCAACTTCTGTTTACCACGCAATTGTATAGTTCCACGTGGGGTTCTAACTGTTATTGGAAGTAACTGTCAGTTTAACTATGGTGGAGGGTATCCAAAGTACGGCCCGAACGAACTTAACGCTTTTTCACCTGTTTATATTAACATAATTAATTGATTTGACCACGTTTTAGTTTGTCTCGTTATAGCCGCATTTTACCAATGTGGGAACGCCTTTTTCACTTGTGTTTATTCTGGTCGTCAATAACACGACCTCTACCGCTTTTCTGAAGATTGTCATTTATCAAATTTTTAAATGTAGACGGCTTGGAATTTGACGACAGAATGCAGTGGAATCATTTTAACCCAACGGTCAATAACCGGGTACATTTGTACCTTTTTTTGAATAAAAATGCTGTACAATTTTTAATAATGGAGATATTTGGATCAAATTTTGAGGAATCATTCTTGAGGTATTTTCACACATAATCGAAGAAAAAAATTAAAAATATTTTTTCTATATATATAATTTTTAAAATTTTTTAAAATTATTACCTACGTAGATCAATAACCGTGGTACATTTGTACCCATCCAAAGATAGCTCTGTAACTCAGTAAAAAATTGGACTATCGTGAGGTTTTTTGTTTTAAATTAGTCTATGCGGTTCTGGTCTAGATCTAGGAACTCAAAATTATATATACATTAAAAAAATATATATTTAAATCCATGCTTAAATGATAATCTATCTAAAACAATCATAGTAAATTCGTTATAGCTTTCGAATGGGTTATGCTTTTTTAGTTATTTTTTTTATTGGGATCTTATTGAGGTGTTCCTCAACCCCTCTGCAAATTTTTGTGGCCCTAGACAACATGGGGCCATCAGGGCGACTCGTGGGAGTCAGAAACTACCCTGGGTTTCCCTTGGTGTCAGAAGAAGAAATCCGGAGTTGAGGATCTGGAAAGAGCATTTAACAAAGCTTTTTGTATGGAATACTACTTAGCCAAGATGAGGGTAGTCTAGTATAGCAAATACTAAATTTAGGTTAATCGTTGTTTGGAGAATTTTCTCCAAAAAAATATAAAAATTGATAGGTTCCATAATAAATTATGTATAATTAAGAAAAAGGGGGGGAAATTGAGATAATGGATTATGTTAATTGAATATAAATTAGAATATTATGTTTTTATTGTGATTATAAGAAAGCGAGTACAAAAGTAAGGTAATTTGTAAGTCAAAAAAGTGGTAAAACTATTTGTATATGCAGGTTGATATCTATACGTGTTTCATTTCTATTGCACAACGAATGTGAATAGAGTGCAAGTATCGCTATGATTATGAGAATAAAAAAAGTTCTTTCTAATTAAGTGATTCGATATCCGATTTTTTCATAATGTTTACATTTTATTTTAAATTGACAATACCGATGTTTGTCACATATCCATTGAAGAAAATAAAAAAATCAACAGGTATGCATGTATTGTTTCTTGTTAGCAGGTATTAGTTTAACAGACACCTGCTATCGTTTGTTTAACCACCGGTGTTAGACTGCATTTATGTTCTTATGTTGTTGTTAATTAATATTCTAAACAGGTATTGAACCTTTTTGTGTGGAAAAAGAAAATCAAAAAAAAAAATATTGGGGGAGGAAAAGGTTTTGATACGTGATCTTGTTACTCAATAATATAAATATAATTCTGTTTTACAAAATGAAAAACTGGTTCCAGTTTTGATTCGTCAATCATGTTTTACGTTGGTAGAAAGGTTACACTTATTTGAAAATTGAAAAGACCTTCACTTTATGTTGAAACTTCAACTTATAAAGAATACATTTCGACACAGCTCATTTTCAAATATTTGAAAAATATTTTTTTTTTCGTTAAAAAAAAGAAATAATAATGGCTCCCATGAACTTTGTTTGCAATTTCTGTGGTCAACAATTGGCGAACAGATCTTCTTATAAACATCATTGCCAATTACATAAGGTTTGCCATATATGCAATATTGTTGTAATGCATTCCAAAGCATTAAAATTACATTTTGCAATTAACCACCCACATCAGCAACCTCAAAGAATGGATATAAATCCACAATTATATCAGCAACAGCAGCATTATTATCAACAAACAACTACAAGCATATCAACAACAACAACGTCAAGAACAGCAACCCCAACAATATCAACAACAGCAACAACATGAATATCAACAACATCAAGAACAACAACCCCATCAATATCAACAACAGCAAGAACATCAATATCAACAACAGCAGCAACATCAATATCAACAGCAACAACAACACTATCAACAAGAACAATATCAACAACAGCAACAACATGAATATCAACAACAGCAACATCAAGAACAACAACCCCATCAATATCAACAACAACAACCAATTTCACATCAACAAGACGAGCAAGAGAGACCTAGTACATCAAGGTCATATAAAATGTGCGAGTCTTGTAATGTTAATATACCTGCCAGATTATGGGTTAAACATTGCAAGACTAACAGCCATCAAGCAAAATGTGTGCAGGTGATTAGTGATAGAATCACTTTAATTACAAGTGGATTACAAAACCGAATTAGGACATACGAATATAAATCGGAAAAGGCTGAAATCGACATTAATAATTTTTTCTCTGAATCATATAAATCAGTTGAATTATTATTAGTAAAAGACGTAGCTGAACTTACCCTAATAAAGTTTAATATTGTGTTAATAGCAGAGTATATAAAGATCTCTGACGATAAGATTATAAAAATGGATATGAACCATTCGACAAAAATGATGCAACTGACGGTGTCTGACGATGTCAATGATGCGTTCAAAACGCATATTGACTCTATTAAAAATAAAATGTCAGAATTTCAAGAAAGAGATTCTGGATGGGCGCTATCAAAAATTATAAATATGAAATTGAATATTAATAAATCATCACCTGTCAAGGGTTCCGAATTTATTAAAACACCAAAAATGTTGGAGAAAAAGAAAGCTTGCTGGAATATGAAGAATAATGATATTTATTGTTTTAAGTGGTGTATAATTGCTGCGTTGGAAACAAACACATCACAATATAAAACAAAAACTGCTTCATACAACGTAGAAGATATAAATGCTTCTAAAATAACATTAAATAATGGCATTGTTTTAAACTTCGAAGGTTTAGAATTTCCATTGGAATTGACTAATATTAGAACCTTCGAAGAAAATAACCACAACATAAGTGTGAATGTGTTTGGTTATAATAAATCAACAGACTCGGTTGTTGGACCCTTTTACAACACCATAGAAGAAAAAACTACTCACATCAACCTGATTTTGCTAGAGGAGGATGAGAAGGCTCACTATATTTTAGTAAAAGATGTTTCGAGGTGAGTAATACTATTAAAAAGTAATGTATAAAATCAAAAATAATATTATATATATTTTTTTCTTTTCAGATTACTATCAAGGCAGCTTTCATCAAAAGGATCACGATTACAAATATGTAATCAGTGTTTCTACTATACAGCTAGGTTAGACCTTATGAATAAACATAAGAAGGAGTGTAGTCGGGTAGTTACAAAAATGCCAGAGTCTGGTAAAGATAGTTTAGAATTCAAAAATTATAAAAAACAATTAGATGTTCCATTTGTTATTTATGCAGACTTTGAATGTGTTTTGGAAGATATAGGGGATCTAAACGGTAAAATTAGTAAACATGTCCCATGCGCATATGGTTTCAATATCAAATGTTCTTTCGATAGTAAGCTTGATAGATTTTTTATGTATTCAGGTGAGGACGCTGCTCAAAAATTTGTAGAAAAATTGCACTATGAAGGTATGAAAATTCACGATGAGTATTTAGAAAGAAATCAGCCTATGACACCTTTAACCAGCTCAGAGCAATCATCATTTAATAATGCAATAGTTTGTCATATTTGTGATAAGCAGTTATATGGTGATAAAGTCCGCGACCATTGTCATATCACAGGTCAATATAGAGGGGCTGCACATAACGAGTGTAACTTGAACTATGTCATCCCCAAATTCATTCCTATTTTTTTCCATAATTTCTCGTCATATGATTGTCATTTATTTGTTAAAGAACTTCTAAAGACAATACCTGGTAGAACAACTATAATTCCTCAGAATAAAGAGGTGTATATTTCATTATCACATACAGTCGATATGGGTAATAAAAATACTTTAGAATATAGATTTTTAGATTCACTTAGGTTTATGTCATCTAGTTTAGATGCATTAGCTAGCTATTGTGAAAATGCAGATTTATTATCTGTTAGAAAACATTTTCCTATTGATAGTGAATTTAATCTTATGAGAAAGAAAGGTATATTCTGTTATGAATATTTAAATTCTTTTAGTAAGCTGAATGAGACTGTGCTTCCACCTATTGAAGCATTTTATAGTAGTCTTAATGAAAAGTCATGTAGTATTAATGATTATAACCATGCGATAAATGTGTGGCAGACATTTAAGTGTCAAACTTTACGCGATTATATGGAATTATATTTGAAAACAGATGTGCTTCTTCTTACTGATGTTTTCGAAAATTTTAGAAAGTCGTGTAAACATATTCATAAGCTTGACCCCTGTCAGTTTTATACCGCCCCTGGTTTATCATTTGATGCTATGCTTAGACATACAGAGGTTAATTTAGAATTATTAACCGATTTAGATATGTTCAATTTTATTAAAAATGGCATTCGAGGAGGTCTCACCCAATGCTCTAGAAGGTATACCAAAGCCAATAATAAGTATATGAAAGGTTACGATAAAAATTGTCCCTCAAGCTATTTGCTTTATATTGACGCGAATAATTTATATGGATGGGCTATGCAACAATATCTCCCCTATGGTGATTTTGAATGGGTAAAACCTGAAGACATGATTACCGATGTAAACACAATTCGAAAATTTGAAGCAAATTCGCTAGTAGGTTATATATATGAGTGTGATATTGAATACCCCACTGATTTACATAAATCACATAATGATTTACCATTCTGTTCTGAGAATAAAAAAGTTGGGGGATCAAAATATAATAAACTCATAGCAGATTTTGCTCCAAAAAAAGAGTATGCAATGCATTATATGACATTGAAACAATGTTTAGATAATGGGTTGATATTAAAAAAAGTACATCGAGTAATTTCATTCAAACAGTCCCCATGGTTAGAACCCTATATAAATAAAAATACTAAAGAAAGACAAAACGCCACTAACGACTTTTTAAGAAATTTTTTCAAGTTATTAAATAACGCAGTATTTGGTAAAACAATGGAAAACATTGATAAGCGTAAAGACGTTAAATTAATAACTCATTGGGAGAATGTTAATAGAAACAAATTAGGAGCTCAGTCGCTAATAGGAAAACCAAATTTTCATAGCATCTCGCAATTTACGAATGATCTTTGGGCTGTTCAAATGGAGCGATTAAATGTTACATATGATAAGCCCATATATCTAGGTTTTTGTATATTAGAGTTAGCTAAATGGAAAATGTACGATTTTCATTATCAGTATATGAAAAAGAAATTTGGTGAAAAGGTGGTCTTGAATTATATGGATACAGATTCTTTTATATATACTATATATACAGAAGATGTATACAGTGACATAAGAGATGATATTGATCTTTACTTCGACACCTCTGCATATCCACATGATAATATATATAACATACCACTTAGGAATAAAAAGGTAATAGGTATGATGAAGGATGAAAATTGTGGTAGAATAATGCTAGAATTTGTTGGCTTAGGTCCTAAAATGTATTCATATACAGTAGATAATGGGGAAGAAATTAAAAAAGCTAAGGGTGTGAAAAAATGTGTCATAGGGAGGTATTCCATAGAAGATTATAAAAATAGTTTATTCAATAAAGTAATAACTAGTGATACTATGCTTCACTTTCGATCTAAGCTACATGAAATATATACAAATGAGCTTCATAAGGTTGTCTTAAGTTTTAAAGACACCAAAAGAAAAATAAGGGAAGATAATGTAAGCACATACGCATGGGGGCATGTTGAAATTGAGCGTGAGGATAATTTTTTAAATCTATTAAATGCAGCTATGGAAATGGATGCAGACATATTTAGTGGGTAAATGTAATTTAGTTTATAAGATGTAAATATGTATAACAAATAAAAAATGTTATTTATTCTATAAAAAATGTAAATTATGTATATAATAAATAAAACAATCTTATTTTTAAATATGAGTTTTTTATTTTTTCCTTCAAGTCAATAGCATACAAATAAATAAATTATAAAATTTTTCGAACAATTCCAGTCAAAGGATTGTATTCAATCAATCTATCATGAAGAATTACACAGTATGCTGATACACCCGCAGGGATTGGTGTATTCGTTTCAAATTCCACTCTTACATCTATTGGACCGCTTTTAACAATTTCATTCTGATGACTAACATCAATAACAGCAATTGGAGTATCCTTAAACTGCTCCCATGATAGAATTGGTTGTGGTTCTTTCAAAAAGTAATTTTGTTGAAATTTAGCATACATCTCATATAATACTGCATATCTATCTTCATCAAATTTTAGATTCAGATCGTCATACGGATATGTTTCGGAATTTAAATGAACCTTCACATTAATTAAATTTGAATGAATGAATTTTCCTTCTTTTTCTAGAGCGAGTAATATAAAACGTGGTCTTTCTCTGTTAGTTGACAATTTCACATTCCAGTGACATTTTGTTGCACCTTGAAATGTTGGATTAAAATGACAATCCCAACTTCGAAAAGCAATTGGTAGAGGCTTTCCATTATTAACAATTTTCATAATTTGTAGCTTTGATGGGTCTGATAATCGTATATGTGGTATTCTCCATGTTATATTATTGATTTGTATACGTAATTTTTCCTTTGAATCCGTGGAATAGCATGCATTATGATCGCTAGAACTACGTAGCATGATAAGATCATGTTTACTATTTAATATAACTTTATTATAATCCTCTGCAAAACCCATTAGCATTTTAAGGGGTATACAAAAATTGAAGACGCACATATTTAAATCATTTCCATTATTCCAGCCAGCGTTTCTCATAACATTACTTTCAAGACTTGTTAGAGATACAAAATGTTTTATTGTACTCGATGCTCCCAAGTAGCGTGTGCGATCAATTTCAATACCATTAATCTCATATCGTATTTCATCAAATAAATGTGCTACAAAGTTATTTCGTAAACGAGCGTTAGTGGGGAAATCTCCTGCTGATGTTGTGATTGATCCTTCTACATAAATATAACTCTCACTCGGTAAAACATATAAATCTTGGTTTTGTATTGTAATTCTTATTTCATCATTGTTTTTAAAAGAGCGGATATACGGCATGTAGCTATGATAATCTTTTTTGATGATATTATCGTCAGAGTATGGTGTTTCTTCAACGTTAAGTATTTCAGACATTTTCTTTTAAATTTAGTTTAATTGATTTCAAAAACTGTTTATTTTTCTCCGTGAGTAATCGTGTTTTAGGTTTGATTGTCTTTATCGGAATGTGTGAATCTTTCTGTTTTTTCATATATTTATTATAGACAATCATTTTGCTATAGGTCTCAAATGCAGTCGCAGAGTAATTTCTTCACCTCTGAAATTTATTAATCGTTGTTCTTGATCCGTAATCCAAATTTTAAGTGAACTTATTTCCTTAACGTTCACTGGTAAATATATCAAATTACTCGGTATTTCATCCATTTTATACCCCGGCGAAACATTTATCCCAAATTCATGTAATGTATGAACCGGTGTATTATTCATATATGCCCCCGTAGTAATATTACACTGCACTTGTATTGCGCTTACTCTTAAAATATTGACTGGAAGTTCTGAATAATGTATTTTACTTGGTACTAAGATTCCGCCTATGAAACCGAATAATGTATTTATAGATCGTTCTTGATTAAAATCGATTATATCATGTGAAGAAAATATTTCAAGTTGTAGTGTATTATTATTAGCAACAATATTAATAGTTTTAGTATTATTTTGATTATCATATGCATTTCTAATATATTCCACAATATCTTCAAGTTCATATGATCCGATGGGGATCTCTATTATTTGTTCTCCAATATGAAAAAGATTATTATCATAGTCGACGTTCGGTATAGAATTATACGAATGAAAATCAATTAATGCGCATTCGTAATCATTTTTAAGTTGAATAGGTGGAAAGTAATTTGCTTTTAAAACTGATGACTTTCCGGTTAAAGCTAGTGTTATCGACATTATGAATGCTAGATAATAAATGAAAAGCAGTTTTTTTGTTTTTGTTATATAAACGTTTTATTTATTTTATAATTTACAATAAATCATTCTTATTTATCCATGAATTATGCAGATTTGAAAAACCTAACCATTTTACGTAGACTTTATCACCTTTCGATTTTAAAACTTTCTCCACAAGGTATGTGTTTGGAAATCGAGTGCGTTTTATTTCTTCTTTATAGAATCCACCTTTGATGGGATTACCCTCGTAATCCTCCAATATATATGTTACTGGGTTTGTTATTTGGATGGTTTTTATACGAAATATTTCAGTGCTATAGTTTGGAGTATAACCCTTTTCGAATATATTTTTATATTTACTTATTCGAACATAATCTCCAACGCGATACTTAGATGGTGGAAATGATTTTATATGATTATAAACCGTATTTAGCAGTATTTGTTCATTCTCCTTACAGACATCAATGGGAGACATATTTATAGTTCTATGTTTGCTTCTATTATAATCATCAATCAACTTCTTATAAATATCAAGCCAGTGATAAGTACCATTATAAGAAAATTCTTGAAACATTTTTGATTTCAAGGTTCGGTTAAACCTTTCAACAATAGACGCCTTCATTACGCTATAAGTGGAGTAGTGGTTTATGGAATATTCATTTGTTAGTTTTTTAAATTCTTTATTAAAAAACTCTTTACCATCATCAGTTTGCAGATTTTTAGGTATTCGACCAGCACTCAAAACTTTTTTGAATGCGTTGTATACATCTTTCGCGTTTTTTGTTTTAATTGCTTCAGCCCACGCATATTTTGAGAATGTATCAATAACTGTTAACAAGTATTTAAAGCCTTTGTTTATGGTGGAATAATTCCCCATTTCAACTAAATCTGCTTGCCATAAATCATCAATGCCTTTTGTTATAACTCTTCGTCGGGGGAAATTTTTTCTTGCTTGAGAATGGAGTTCAGCTACTATAGTACGTCTCTCCATTTATTACTTATTAAATACTCGGTTGAGGATAATATTTTGAGGTGTAGACATTAACGACCCCAAGCTTTTTTCACTTTTTATATGGTTAATATCTCTTCTTAATCTGTTGAGTTCATTCTGTAATTTTTTTATTTCCGATGTAAGATCTCTTTTCAATATTTCGTGCGAATGGAGGATTTTCTTTTGTAAATAAGTTTTGTTGATTGCGTCGTTATCTTCTGTTGGTGGCGCCAAGTTTTTAATTTTTTTATTTTGGATATCGAGGTTATAATGTTGGTCAAAACCAATCCCAAAAAATTTTGAAGCATTTTTTTGAGGTTATTAGAGTTGGAGTAGTGACCGAATTTATCGACGCTCATTTCATAATTGATACATTTTATTAGAAGTCAGTGTATTATATTAGCTTCTCTTAACTCTTCAATTATTGACATAATTTCATTATCTTGATTCGTATGACCAGCATTCTTAGAGGCTATTAATAATTTTAAACGCTCAACTAATTCATTTGGATCATTCCAGTATATATAGTTTGGTTTTTCAAGGTTAACTCTCATTAAACCTTCACCTGTGTGAGTTGATTGAAACATTTTTTTAATTATTTTAGTATACTTCGGACCTCTATTTCCTCTTAGTTGCCCAGTAGGTTCATAATTTTTCCGATGTGCACAAGTATTTTCTAATATTTTTTTATAAATATCTAATTCGAATTTATCAAAACCAGTGGGATTTTTATGGAATAAAAGATTAAAAAGGCCAGATGATAAAGCCCATGTTTGGTTCCCAATTTTTATTTTATCATTATCAAAGTATAATTTACTATTTCCAAATTTCCAATCACCATTATCATCTCTTTGTGGGCCATATATTGTATCAAAAGTATTGTTTTTAAATAAAGAGTCAATACTATTAAATCCCTTTGCATACTGCATATCATCTTCGTCTTCCTCTTCATTGGAGTAAAATGTTTCATTATTAGAATCATCTAAGGATTCACTTTTTATAACATGATCCTCTTCAGCTTTTAATTTTTCTTCATCTTTTAGACATTTTTCTTTTTTTATAGCATTTACAGAATTTTTGATTTCCTTTAAATGGGTTAGTTTTACAACATCATTTAATGGTTTTATAATGGGTTTGAATGTATGGTGTAATCGTCTGTCTATTTCATCTTCTCCTTGTTTAATCGATTGAAATTTTCTTTTAAGAATACTCCTTGATTTAATAAGTTCTTTTAATACGTGTTCATCCATGTTTTATGTCAGCGGTTTAAACAACACCGGTATATGTTGAACTGGTCGGTATAAGCGGTTTAAACAGCACCGGTATATGTTGAACTGGTTGGCAGTGTAAACAGTGTGGATGTATGTTGAACTGATCGATATATGTGATTTGTCAGTTCTTTTATGTGATTATAAATATTTATAATATGTGTGCTGCAATCAAGATTCTGCTGATTACTAAATTTGGATGAATACGTCGAATCCTTTTCTATAACGTCCATTCATGATATTGTCATCTTTACTTATAACTAAAAAGTCATATTTTTCTTTCCAACATTCCCGGCAAATTTCTGTAAATTTATTAAGTGACATATCACCACCAACATGCTCATTAAAAATATGCTTCATATTAACACAATCTTGTTTAAAAACTATGATGAAGTTGGCATTATCTCTAACAAGATGTTTAGGAATTCGTGTGTATGTTTGACATAAATAGAATGAATCAATATTTTTATGTCTCCCCATACAAAAGTAAGCACGAATATTATTCTGTTTTTCGCAAGCAACATCATCGAATATCATTATAGAATATTCTTCAGCATCGTCAGGTTGAATTACATCAGTATTTTCTGAAAATGTATGAAAACCCATCCCTTTTATAGGTGCAATGAGCTCTTCCAAATACTTATATTTCGGTTGATGAAGCGATTTGGAATATAAATAAATATTCTTGAATTTTAATCCATTAGGACTCTCGATTAAACTCATCATTATGTTAGTTTTTCCGCAATTTGATGGTCCCACTATTACAGCTCTTATCGAATTCGGTAGTAATAAACTATGTTTAGGTTTATCGCTATTATTATGTTTAACATCAAAGTTTCTCACTTTGATATTTGTATCTTGTTTCACCAAACGCATTTTAAAGACTGGATGAAATTTTAACTTCTTCATCAATTTTTATATATATATATATATATATTTTAATAAAAATATTTTCTTTCTATTTAGCTTGATTATAAACATATAAAATGGTTGTTTATTATAAAAAGAGTCTTAATAGCAAACGAGTCATTCGAGGAAGAGGATTACTGAATAAAATTATAGATTCTCTTCCATTTGAGCTTCATTTACCTGGATATCAATTTTGCGGCCCTGGAACTAAGTTGAAAAGCAGATTGGAAAAGGGCGATAAAGGAATAAACGGTTTAGATTCAGCTTGTAAACTACACGATATTGAATATTCTAAAACCACAGATATAAATATACGAAATAAAGCTGATCAAGAACTGGCCGAAAGAGCCTGGGGACGAGTTAAGGCGAAAGATAGCACCTGGGGTGAAAAAATTAGTGCTTATTTGGTTACCAACACTATGAAGGCGAAATCGAAATTAGGTATGGGTATTACTAAAAAAGCCGATTGCAGAAAAAAATTATTTTCTTCTGCTGTTAAAAATGCAACAGCAATCTTGAAAAAGAAAAAACCTCAAGATATTAACAATGCTATCAAGATTGCTCGTAAAGCAATTGGTGAATCATTTAAGGGGAAGAAATCAAATGTGACTATCCCTAGGGTAATAAGAGTACCAAAAATTGGCGGATTTCTACCAATTATACCTATATTAACGGCACTCAGCGCAGTAGGAGCGTTAGCCACCGGTGGATCATCTATAGCGAAAGCAGTTAACTCAGCTAAGAATGCAAAGAAACAGCTCGAAGAAAATATTCGACATAACAAATCTATGGAGAATATTGCATTTGGAAATGGACTTTACCTTAAACCTTTTAAAAAAGGAATGGGAATAATATACAGAAAGAAAACATGGACAAAAAACTTATAAGTAAGCTACCCAACAGACCCCTAACAGATATTGATTTAAAAGTATTTGGAAATCAATATATTCCACACTTTAGAGGAGTATTTATGAGAGATAAACTTCCTAACAAACCACATATCATAGAATCTGGCATAATAAATCTTGATTCTTATGATGGTCCAGGTACTCATTGGGTAGCATACTATAAAAACCATAAAATAAATGAATACTTCGATAGCTTTGGAAATCTAAAACCACCACTGGAAGTAATACGTTATCTAGGAACAAATATTACTTATAATTATGTAAGAAAGCAAAAATTTAATACATTTAACTGCGGGCATTTATGTTTAGAATTTTTATTGAATAAGAAATGTATTTAATAAAATGTGAATAAATAAAAATAATAATATTATGAAAAATTACTTTTAAAATGTTTTTATTTATTACGATAACATATATTAATAAACATAACATTATAAAAATGAAATGTAGCAATATTCTGAGGGTTAACTACACATTTGTTATATCGTGTGAATATGCACCGCATACATCATAACTTCTTTCAGACAGTAACTCATTTAACACTTCTTCACATATCGGTATGTTATTTGTTTGACATCTTCTCATAAGAGGACAGCTGCTAGACCAACACATATGTTCGGTATTTGGTGAATCATTTTCAGTCCAACAACATATTTCAACTCCACAGAAATAGCATATAACTCTATCGGTTTCACCGGTATAATAAAATCCAAACATCGCTAAATCTTTAGGGTTTGGTTTTATTAGTGGCCATAATTGAAACGTCTTCAATCGTTCTTCTTCTTTATGAAAACTATTTTCTAGTAAATTTACTAATTGTAATGATTTAATATTAGAGAAATTCATCTTTATTGTAGAACTTTCTCATCAATACTATTTTATATGTCTATAATGTTCAAGCTTTATAGTAATGTAATAGGAAAGATTTCATATAATTATATCCATCACACCCAAAAAATAAAAGAAATATATTAATTTCTTATTATATTTTTATTAAGCGACATATGGAGAATAAACAAATTCAGTTTGGAGTATTTGCTTTAATTCCAACTTATAAGCAGCATTTTAATTTCCTTCTAGTAGTGTTTTTTTGGCAATTGAAAATCCTCCTTCACTCAACGTCGTCGTCTCCAAGGGAAAGAAATCTCGCTGGTAGATAGAAAATGAAATCATCCAACTTCAAAACTATTTTCTTTCCATATTTTGTGATGGTCTTATAAGCTCCGGTGATTGAATACTCCTTATTTAATTCAATTTCCTTCATACTTAAAATTTTTTTGAAGTTTAAAAAATTGAAGGTGTTGACTAAATCCATGCTTGTAGAGTCTTAACGTCTTACTGTGACATTTCAACTACAGTTGCAAGCTATTTATATTTTTAAAATACATTTGCTGTCTCGTTTTTTTTTAATAAAATGAATAAATTAACCCTATCGCTCTAAATAAGTGGTTTTACAACAAAATAAAAAAAAATCTTAAATGTTTTTTATTTCTTTTATTCGTACATATTTTTAATAACTTTGGTAAGACTAAATTATTTTATTTTTTTGATAATTCTCTCAGTTCGTCGTTATGATTTTCAATATATTCTATAAAAAAACTTGTTATTTTCTCGTTCAGCTCTGCATCGATATTTTGTTCTTCTTCTTGCGTCTGTTCTATTATCGTTGGAGTTGTCCACTCCTCGGCATAAGCTGATAATGTCTGTGCATTATCTGGATAAGGAAGACTTTGACTATTTTGGGTTGCTGGTTGTAAAAAGCCTTCATCGTCAACTATATCTTCCATTCTCCTACCCAAAACCGGTAAACTGATTAACTCGCATGGAAACTCACTTGGTTCCCCTGACAGTTTCAGGAAGTCCTCATCAAAATCGTTTACCTCCTCCTCCTCAGTGGATAGCTGGGTTAGACGAATTTTTGGATATTCTTCTTCTTCCTCATCGTCATCATCATCCGATATGATATATTGCTCAATATATATTTGGGATGATGGCTGCAATAAGCCTTCGTCGTCCACAATATCATGTATCCTTCCCATAGTCGACAGGTTTGGTGTTATGCATGGAACCTCACACGGTTCTCCTGACAGCTTCAGGAACTCCTCATGGATATCATCCGCCGAAAAAAGGTCTTCCTCCTCAATTAATGACTGCACTCTCCTGACTTTGGTGACGTGCGTCATTGGTTCACCACTCCTTTTCGTGGAGCACTTAGTTGAAGCTGAATCTATTAGCTCCATTAACTTCATATACTCCTGATCGTTGGAACTTTCATCATGGAAAGCAATCATTTCTTGAGCAATGGTGGAATTCATGTTGTATGATTTAATATTGAAAGAGTAATGATACATTTTTGAAAAATGTGGTTTGGTTTTAAACGTTCTAACATTTTTTTCTTCTAGGAGAAGATAGGATTATTCCGGTTAAGAATATGTGCTAGGAAATAATATATTCCAACTTTTCAATAATGTTACATTTCATGAAATTATAAGGAAAACATGGATATGTAATTCGTTGATGTTGTAAACATGATATGAAATTAAAAATTAAGAATATCATCAACATCGTATCAACACCTTTTCCTCCCCCAATATTTTGTTGATTTTCTTTCCCCCACACAAAAAGATTCAATGCCTATTTAGAATATTAATTAGCAACAACATAGGAACATAAATGCATTCTAACAATGGTGGTTCAACAAATGGTAGAAGGTGTCTGTTAAACTAATACCTGCTAACAAGAAACAATTACCTGCTACATACCTATTGATTTTTTCTTCTTCAATGAATATGTGACAAACATCGGTATTGTCAATTTAAAATAAAATGTAAACATTATGAAAAAATCGGATATGGGATCAATTAATAAGAAAGACCTTTTTTCATTTTCATAATCACAGCGATCTGATTTCCACCCTTTCTAATATACCTGCACTCTATTAACATTCGTTGTACTGTAAAAATGAAGCACATACAGATATCAACCTGCATGTTGAAATTGTAAACATGATATGAAATTCAAAATTCTTAATTCTTTAAAGAGTTATACATTTCACACTGCTCTTTTTTAAATCAGAATTATGTTTATATTATTGAGTAACATGATCACGTATCAAAACCTTTTCCTCCCCCAATATTTTTTTGATTTTCTTTTTCCCACACAAAAAGTTCAATACCTGTTTAGAATATTAATTAACAACAACATAAGAACATAAATGCATTCTAACACCGGTGGTTAAACAAACGATAGCAGGTGTCTGTTATACTAATACATGCTAACAAGAAACAATACATACATACCTGTTGATTTTTTTTATTTTCTTCAATGGATATGTGACAAACATCGGTATTGTCAATTTAAAATAAAATGTAAACATTATGAAAAAATCGGATATCGAATCACTTAATTAGAAAGACCTTTTTCATTCTCATAATCATAGCGATCTGATTTCCACCCTTTCTAATATACTTGCACTCTATTCACATTCGTTGTGCAATAGAAATGAAACACGTATAGATATCAACCTGCATATACAAATAGATTTACCAATTTTTTTACCCTCCACCATAGTATGGAGGGTATATTAATTTTGTCATTCCGTTTGTAACTCCTCGAAATATTCATTTCCGACCCTATAAAGTATATATATTCATGATCAGGGTAAAATTCTAAAACGATCTAGCCATGTCCGTCCGTCTGTCGGCCCGTCTGTTGTAATCACGCTATCTTCTGAAGGAATTGAGATAGGGTGCTGAAATTTTGCATAGGGTTGTCTTTTGTCTGCAGGCAGGTCAAGTTCGAAGATGGGATATATCGGTCCACGTTTAGGCATAGCTCCCATATAAGGGTACCCGGCAAATTTCGGTATTTTAGGGTTCTTGAGCGCCTTTTTCAGACGAATTCGCTGAAATTTGGTACATTGGGTTCTTATTGGATACTAAATGTCTCCACAAAAAATTATAAGTATAGGTCCATATTTTCTGGTAGCCCCCATATAACGGAACCTCCTAATTTTCAGTATTTTGGGGGTTTTGGTCGTATTTTTCCGCCGAATTGGCTGTAATTTAGTGTTTTGAGCTCTTAATAGGTACCAAGCCTCTCTAAAAAAAAATTATGTATATAGGTCAATTTTTTTCGGGTAGCCCCCATATAAGGGTACCCCCCAATTTTCGGTATTTTGGGGTTCTTGAGCACGTTTTTCGCTGAACTTTGCTACATTGGGTTCTTATTGGGTCCTTAATGTCTCCACAAAAAATTATAAATATAGGTCCACTTTTTCTGGTAGCCCCTATATAATGGTACCTCCCAATTTTTAGAATTTTGGGGGTTTTGATCGTATTTTTCCGCCGAATTAGCTGTAATTTAGTATTTTGAGTTCTTAATAGGTACCAAATCTCTCTACCAAAAATTATTAATATTCGCCCCCTTTTTGGGGTAGTCCCCATATAACCCCCTTTTTATACCCTCCAACATAGTATGGAGGGTATATTAATTTTGTCATTCCGTTTGTAACTCCTCGAAATATTCATTTCCGACCCTATAAAGTATATATATTCATGATCAGGGTAAAATTCTAAGACGATCTAGCCATGTCCGTCCGTCTGTTGTAATCACGCTATCTTCTGAAGGAATTGAGATAGGGTGCTGAAATTTTGCATAGGGTTGTCTTTTGTCTGCAGGCAGGTCAAGTTCGAAGATGGGATATATCGGTCCACGTTTAGGCATAGCTCCCATATAAGGGTACCCGGCAAATTTCGGTATTTTAGGGTTCTTGAGCGCCTTTTTCAGCCGAATTCGCTGAAATTTGGTACATTGGGTTCTTATTGGATACTTAATGTCTCCACAAAAAATAAGTATAGGTCCATATTTTCTGGTAGCCCCCATATAACGGAACCTCCTAATTTTCAGTATTTTGGGGGTTTTGGTCGTATTTTTCCGCCGAATTGGCTGTAATTTAGTGTTTTGAGTTCCTAATAGGTACCAAATCTCTCTACCAAAAGTTATTAATATTCGCCCCCTTTTTGGGGTAGTCCCCATATAACCACCTTTTTATACCCTCCACCATAGTATGGAGGATATATTAATTTTGTCATGCCGTTTGTAACTCCTCGAAATATTAATTTCCGACCCTATAAAGTATATATATTCATGATCAGGGTAAAATTCTAAGACGATCTAGCCATGTCCGTCCGTCTGTCCGTCCGTCCGTCTGTTGTAATCACGCTATCTTCTGAAGGAATTGAGATAGGGTGCTGAAATTTTGCATAGGGTTATCTTTTGTCTGCAGGCAGGTCAAGTTCGAAGATGGGATATATCGGTCCACGTTTAGGCATAGCTCCCATATAAGGGTACCCGGCAAATTTCGGTATTTTAGGGTTCTTGAGCGCCTTTTTCAGCCGAATTCGCTGAAATTTGGTACATTGGGTTCTTATTGGATACTTAATGTCTCCACAAAAAATAAGTATAGGTCCATATTTTCTGGTAGCCCCCATATAACGGAACCTCCTAATTTTCAGTATTTTGGGGGTTTTGGTCGTATTTTTCGGCCGAATTGGCTGTAATTTAGTGTTTTGAGTTCTTAATAGGTACCAAACCTCTCTAAAAAAATTATGTATATAGGTCAATTTTTTCGGGTAGCCCCCATATAAGGGCACCCCCCAATTTTCGGTATTTTGGGGTTCTTGAGCACGTTTTTCGCTGAACTTTGCTACATTGGGGTTTTGATCGTATTTTTCCGCCGAATTAGCTGTAATTTAGTATTTTGAGTCTAGTGTAATCATTTCACCTGCAGAGGATAGCGAGGTAAAAAATTAGAACGTAAGGTTTGATAATGAACTATAGTCGCATTTAGACCTAGCCTCTGTGGAGGTTTCAGAAGGAGTGGACCGATATTCCCCATCTTCGAATTTGAATTATCAATTAAAAATTTCTGAAATTTGTATTATGGTTTACATAATCCGATTTTAGACATGTCGGTATAGGTCCACTTTTTGGTATGTTTCCTTTATTTTCATTTCTAGTACCTGTCAGTATATCTATGGTGGAGGGTATACAAAGTTCGGCCCGGCCGAACTTAACGCTTTTTCACTTGTTGACTTACAAATTACCTTACTTTTGTACTCGCTTTCTTATAATCACAATAAAAACATAATATTCTAATTTATATTCAATTAACATAATCCATTATCTCAATTTCCCCCTTTTTTCTTAATTATACATAATTTATTATGTAACCTATAAATTTTTATCTTTTTTTGGAAAAAATTCTCCAAACAAAGATTAACCTAAATTTAGTATTTGGTATACCAGACTACTGCTATTAAACAATATGATAGCTCATTTCAGGAGTGTTTTCTATTTTAATGCAAAGGTGCAAAAGGTTTACGGCCTCGTATTCAAATTTAGCATACATTTTTGAAACCATTTTGTAATATTACTCCACCCTCCACCATAGTATGGAGGGTATATTAATTTTGTCATTCCGTTTGTAACTCCTAGAAATATTCATTTCCGACCCTATAAAGTATATATATTCATGATCAGGGTAAAATTCTAAGACGATCTAGCCATCTCCGTCCGTCTGTTGTAATCACGCTATCTTCTGAAGGAATTGAGATAGGGTGCTGAAATTTAGCATAGGGTTGTCTTTTGTCTGCAGGCAGGTCAAGTTCGATGATGGGATATATCGGTCCACGTTTAGGCATAGCTCCCATATAAGGGTACCCGGCAAATTTCGGTATTTTAGGGTTCTTGAGCGCCTTTTTCAGCCGAATTCGCTGAAATTTGGTACATTGGGTTCTTATTGGATACTAAATGTCTCCACAAAAAAGTATAAGTATAGTTCCGTATTTTCTGGTAGCCCCCATATAACGGAACCTCCTAATTTTCAGTATTTTGGGGGTTTTGGTCGTATTTTTCCGCCGAATTGGCTGTAATTTTGTGTTTTGAGTTCTTAATAGGGACCAAACCTCTCTAAAAAAAATTATGTATATAGGTCAATTTTTTCGGGTAGCCCCCATATAAGGGTACCCCCCAATTTTCGGTATTTTGGGGTTCTTGAGCACGTTTTTCGCTGAACTTTGCTACATTGGGTTCTTATTGGGTCCTTAATGTCTCCACAAAAAATTATATATATAGGTTTACTTTTTCTGGTAGCCCCTATATAATGGTACCTCCAAATTTTTAGAATTTTGGGGGTTTTGATCGTATTTTTCCGCCGAATTAGCTGTAATTTAGTATTTTGAGTTCTTAATAGGTACCAAATCTCTCTACCAAAAATTATTAATATTCGCCCCCTTTTTGGGGTAGTCCCCATATAACCCCTTTTTTTATATTAATATAGTTATCTGATATGTTCCGCGTTTTGAGTTTGGTTCTAAGACTCTAGTGTAATCATTTCACCTGCAGAGGATAGCGAGGTAAAAAATTAGAACGTAAGGTTCGATAATGAACTATAGTCGCATTTAGACCTAGCCTCTGTGGAGGTTTCAGAAGGAGTGGACCGATATTCCCCATCTTCGAATTTGAATTATCAATTAAAAATTTCTGAAATTTGTATTATGGTTTACATAATCCGATTTTAGACATGTCGGTATAGGTCCACTTTTTGGTATGTTTCATTTATTTTCATTTCTAGTACCTGTCAGTATATCTATGGTGGAGGGTATACAAAGTTCGGCCCGGCCGAACTTAACGCTTTTTCACTTGTTTTAATTTGGAATTTAATTTATTAGTTTATATATATATATATATATATGTTATATTATTTAATATTTTTTCAATTGGTTTTATTATTTACGTATTTTATTATTTTTGAATATACGAAACACTTCAAGTTTCAATTTATTTTAAAAAATAAAAATAAATTAATTTGTATAAATTTGTAATGTGTTTGCTTTGTATATTTTCTTATTCTCAATAAATGTTTATTTTTTAAACTTTAAGAGAAAAAATTATAATATTAATTTATAAATATTTATGTATATTAAATGACTTTTTTAATTATTTTCACTTTTTTATTTATTTTTTCTTTTAATTTTATTATTTTTTGGTTTTTTTATTTATTATACTATTTTTATAATGGTTTTCAAAGTGAGTACTATACTTTGTACGTTTGTGTATATTCTCGACTTCCGGAATGTTGTATAAGCTGTTTGGTGGTTTCAGTGCGACATAAAGCAACAAGAAGCTGTGAAGTGTTCCGAGTTATTTATGCATTTGTATACATAAAGTAAAAGTTGACATCTATATTGGCCATGAATCGGTAAGATTGGCGTAATTTTTTTTTGAAATAAGCATTGTGTTGGATACAATACATGTAAATTAGGAACATCTACAGAGTAGTTTTAGAGTCGAAAGTTTTGTTGCACAAAGACGAACAACAATATATATGAATATTAGACAACACAACACGTATACTGGCGATACTTACGTGTTGCTAATTAGGAACTGTTGGTGGTTGGTTAAACTAAAACACTCTTTTTAATCATAGACTCTGGCGGTCTTTATTTATGTTTTATGCGTTTTAAAACAATTCTTGGTTCTTAATAGCGGCAAAGTATTTTAGCTTTCTGCTTCTTCTTCCTTAGGGATTGGTATTCTCTGATGACCTGAAATGACAGTTGAGGTATCGATTATTAGTTTACCAATGGCATTATCGATGGACCCTCAAAAAAGACGATTTGAAGAGAAACAAATATTGGATCCCAACTTCTAACGTCGATATCGTACAGCGACAACGCAGCAATGCAATAATTTATGTCGCGTTGCAATGACTTAACTGCTTTCGCTGACTCGGACTTAATAAGAGGAAGATTAAAAATAACTTTTAAGTGACCATTGTGTTTTCCTGGAGCAACTCTTATCATGGAATACACCAGGTGAGTGAATATGGACGTACCTATAGCTAATAAAGCGGCTATAGTTAAAACAGCAGCTGCGTATGCCTTTCTGGATGCATCGCAAAACCCATTCAACTGAATGCCAGCCGAAGGAGTAAAATTGAACTCGACCAAGAACTGAGTAGTTTGACTGGAATATTTTCCACTCGGACAATGTTGAGGGACTTATATATCGGATCATATCTTCTGCAAAATCGGACCACATCTTCTGCATAATAACTTTCCCTACAACTATGCATGGCGAAAGCCAACCGGCAGGATCGAATAATTTGGAGATCTGAGACAGGATCTCCCTATTGGTATAAGAATATGACAAGGCTACATGAAATAAATGATCATTGGGAAGATCTGGAAGAATGTCTCTCGAATTAGTTGTCCATTTTCGAAGCCAGCGGAATCTAGTGCTGATTTGAGTTCGGCTTTTGACCGAATGGCGGTCGAAACGAAATGGAATCCAAAAATCACATCATCGACGTACATGAAATTATGAAAAATCTTGCTTGCAATCCGATATAAATCTTGAACATCGTCAGCAAGTTGAAGAAGAGTGCGATTAGCCACGTACGGAGTACAATTGACACAGAAAGTGACAGTTTGTAAATCGAAATCATGAATGTTTTCACCTGGGTGGTTGCGGAATATGATACATTAGAATGGAGTATGATCTGTATGAAAAAGAATTGAATACAATTCGAAAGAAACGCCATTTGAGAAGTAAAGTGGTCAAGTCAGATTGCAACACCGGAACATTGTGCAAAACATCGTTCAGGCTGTGACCATTGGACGTATCGGATGAAGCATTAAAGAACACCTGAACCTTCGAGGTCAAGCTCTCCGCCTTAATAACGGCGTGAATAACTATAATAACATGGAGTAGGAACTGGGACTATGTGTTTCGACTGAGCGTACTCATTAAGTACCGAATCATACTCCTTGTTACAGTCTGAATTACGAAGAAGTCGGCTCTCATTGCGAAGGAATAGTTTTACAGCTCTTGAACGGGAGTGATCAAGGCCCATTTTCTCTGGGAAACCTTGGTTGAAAGGAAGACGAACGACATACCCACTATCATTATTCCTTTTTGTAGTGGAAACGTAGAGCTCCTCACAATATTCATCGGAGACAGAGGGAAATTTATTTCTAGGAAGGTTCTCAACTTCGTAGGAATGACAATTCTCTATTGGAGAGAAATCCAGAACGGGGCCAGTTAAAATCCATCCGAAGCTGGTTTCTTGTCCCATTAAGGAGTGGCAAATATCGCGCATTACCCCAGCACGCATGATGTTAGGAAGAAAGTCACCCCATATGAGGATTTCGATGTTTGAACTTTCGAAGAAGTGTGGGTCGGAAGATTTCCAGCCAAATGTGGAACCACGAATGCTTGCACGGAAAGATGAACGGAATCATTAAATAGAGGGACAACACAAGATAACATAATTTTCTAACGGAAGCAGCTGTCGAATTATTAAGAAACTTGAACGTTGGTACGCTGATGCGGAAGTTTAATTTGTTGAAGAATCGTTCTGATATGAATGTTCCTTGAGAACCCGAATCTAGGAGTACAAAAGCGTGATACGTTACTCCTAAGTGAATCACATTCACCAACGCAGTCCCCAACAAAACACCCCGGGAGCTGGAAGTGAAACATGTTTGAATTACTCCACCCCCTGAACTTGTGGACTGTAAAATATTTGGAGAAAATGGAGTGGAGTTTGGGCTTAAAGTAGTAGAGCTCGTAGGTAGATTGAATGGATGACCACTTGACGAACGCTCATGAAGCATAGTGTCGTACCGCCTCTGACACTGAAAACAATTATTTTTGCTCGTACAATTTATTACGTGGTGAGTTTTCGAGAAACAATGAAGACACATGCCTTGTTTCTTGATTTCAGCCACTCGTTGTTTTACATCCGTAGCAATGAATCTAGGACTTTGGCTTAACTTCGAATTTTTTTAATGTGCATTGGATTTAGCTTTATGATCATCAGACTTCGGATAATTGCGCATCTCGGAGACGGATTCAAGTGTACTATATCGAAAGAATCAAGGGCACCCAACTTTGAAATAGCAGTTTTGTCAGCCAAACCTTGCTCCCAAAGCGTCAGAGTTGAATCACGAAGACGATTTGAAGCAATGCAAGAATTTATGTCGCGTTGCAATGACTTAGCTGCTCTCGATTAAAAATAACTTTTAACTGGCCATTAACAAGAATTTGCTTATTTCCGAAACGATCGCACAAACCTTTCCACGCCAGATGAAAACCTGGATTTGTCAAAGGTGAATGTTGAACAACATCTAAAGCTTCGCATTTAGCCTTCTGCGTCAAATGAAACAATCGTTCGACTGGACTGAGCCTAGAATTTTATATGCAGACGGCTGTGGACATATATCGGAACGTTGGCCACGACATATAATCCCCGTTAAAGACTTCTGCATCGCATGGAGGCAGATTGAACGAAAAATTTGAACCGTGATCATTATAGATTATAGAATTAGGACTCTCAAACAGAAGGCTCTTTAGGAACTGTTTGCCTTTGGATATACTCAGACAACTGTGAAAGGCGAGCCAAGCACTCGCAATAAGTGATATAGGCACTATTGTATTTGGCCTGGAATGTCTCGAACTTCGATTGGGCCTCTGCATCTTCAGTTCTTCGTTCTGTTCTTCGCTAACTCGATCGGGCATAAATTGGTCATACGCTGATTTGATGTCTGCCCATAAGAATTTAACTTCCGAAATATGTGTATGCAGGCGTCATGGGAACATTACCACCGACTACTTCCGCATTGAAGGTGACCAGACGATCAGGATAATATCCCAAGCAAATGCGTTCAAAAATCTAAAAAGTGGTTGAAAAAGTACGTTTTTCTTTGTACAGCGCCACCTAGTGGTAAAGGAATGCACAATGGATTAAACAACAGAAGAAAATAAATGCAGTTGGTGAATGTCTACGAAAAAACAAATAAAAGAAGGAACAGGATTACAAAAACCAAATAAAGGAAGGAACAGGATTACGAAGTACAGGATTACAATATGTAAATGTCCAAGAACAGTCAGAATTATTTGGATAAATCTCGAAAAAAATCATGTTTTTCTACGAATTTCCTTATATGAACAGCGTACCCTAGTGGCAGTAATATGAACTAAAAATTAGAAAGAAGAAGTACATCACTTACATGTAAAGAGAATACCTTAAATACTATTGAGTGAAAACACACGTAACAGAACGCTGGTGGTTGACTGACAGCACGAACAAACAAACCAACAGCAGCCACCAAGCAACAGGAGAATAAATGTACGTGTGTTGGGTGAGAATAAGCTGTGCTCAGGCAAAGGCGGCTACGGCAGTTAGATCTCTAAAAACAACAACAACTGCCGTAATGAACGCTGGTCGTTGGATGACCGAACAAACGAACAGCCCAACAAGAAAAAATAAAAAAAATACGTATGACGGTGTGTTATATGAGAACGAGTAGTTATTTTTCTAAAGAGACGAATGTAGGGAGATCTGTAACAACAACAACTACTGTAGTAAGGAAATGTAATTATCGAAAATAGGTAAATAACACACCAACAAACACGTATAAAAAAAATTAGTATTAAAATATCACGGTAAAAAGAAAAAAGGAAAGAATAAAAGAAGCAACCACACTGTCGCAAATAGGAAAAAATTACATATTTTTTGAACACTTTGAAATAAATATTAATAGGAAAATAATACAAATTGAACTAAATAATGAAAATAGCAGTATTTAAATATTGTAATTGAATATTCCACCAGTTGTTTTAATGAGTAAAATTACTAATGTGTGGTGTTATTGAAAAAGAAAACTATTTATAATGTAGTTGTGAAACACTGCGCGCTTTAAAAAAATTAAAAACCAATTGCCGTCGGCAAAACGCACTTTAACACCACAGAGAATTATGCACTATTTTTAACTTTAGGAATTTAAAACACAAACTTACCTTGCTTTTAGATGAAGAAGTAAAAAATGGAATTTGTAGGATAATTTTCGGAACAGCTATCCAAATATCCGGTACGAATGGACCAGATTGAAAATGCCAAGGTCACCCCACTTTGGAATAGCAGTCAACCAAACCTTGTTCGCCAACCGTCAGAGTTGAGTCAGGAAGACGATTTGAACAAAAGAAAACAAATATTGAATTCCAACTTCCAACGTCGATATCGTACAGAGATAACGCAGTAATGCAAGAATTTATGTCGAGTTGCAATGACTTAACTGAACTCGCTGACTCGGACTTAATAAGAGAAAGATTAAAATAACTTTTAACTAGCCATTAACAAGAATCGGCTTATTTTCGAAATGATCGCACAAACCTTTCCAAGCCAGTTGAAAACCTTCATTTGTCAAAGTTGAATGTTGAACAATATCTCTAGCTTCGCCTTTAGTCTTCTGAGTCAAATGAAACAATCGTTCGACTGGACTGAGCCTAGAATTTTTTATGTACACAGTTGTGAACATATCTCGGCACGTGGGCCATGACATATAATCCCCGTTAAAGACTTCTGCATCGCATGGAGGCAGATTGAACGAATAATTTGATTTGTGATCATTATAGATTATAGAATTAGGACTCTGGGACGAAGGGTTTGTATGTGAAACAGAAGGCTCTTTAGGAACTGTTTGCCTTTGGATATCCTCAGACAACTGTGTAAGGCGAGCCAAGCACTCGCAAAAACAGATATAGGCACTATTGTATTTGACCTGGAATGCCTCGAACTTTGAGGCGGCCTCTGCATCTTCTGTTCTTCGCTAGCTCGATCGGACATAAATTGGTCATACGCTGATTTGATGTCTAAGGATTTAACTTCCGAAATATGTATCTTTATGAATTGGGCAGACGTCATGGGAACATTACCCCTGACTACTTTGGCATTGAAGGTGACCAGACGATCAGCTTGAGGTATAAAGGCTCCCAAGGACATTATCGCTCAGTAAAAGTTAATGAAAATTGATCTACAACAAGAAACTAGTAGATAATAAACGAAGAACAGTGAGAACGGGAGGAAATAGGATAATTTCCCACGCAAATTCGTTCAAAATATCTAAAAAGTGGTTGAAAGAAAATACGTTTTTCTTTGTAGAGTGCACGTACATGTAAAGAGAATACCTTTACTACTGTTGAGTGAAAACACACGTAAGAGAACACTGGGGGTTGGCTGACTGCACGAACAAACAAACCAACAGCAGCCACTAAGCAACAGGATAATAAATGTATGTGTGAATGTGTGTTGTGTGAGAACAAGCAGTGCTCCGGTTAAGGCGGCTACGGCAGTTAGATCTCTAACAACAACTGCCGTAATGAACGCTGGTGGTTGGATGACCGAATAAACGAACAGCCCTTGAAAATAGGAAAATAACACACCAACAAACACGTACAAAAAGAGTTAGTAATAACATCTCGCGGTAAAAAAGAAAAAAAGGAAAGACTAATAGAAGCAAACACACTGTCGCGAATAGGAAAAAACGAAATATTTTTTAAACACTTTGAAATAAATATTAATAGGAAAATAATATAAATTGAACTAAAAATGAAATTATTTTTGTTTAATTTAAAAAACTACGAATGTGTGGTGTTATTGAAAAAGAAAACTACAGAAATTGATAATGTAGTTATAATACACTGTGCGCTTTAAAAAAATTAAAAACCAATTGCTGTCGGCAAAACGCACATTACCACCACAGCGAATTATGCACTATTGTTAACTTTAGGAGTCTAAAGCATAAACTTACCTTGCTTTTAGATGAAATTGAAGAAGTATAAAAATGGAATTTGTAGGATAATTTTCGGAACAGCTATCCAAACATCCGGTACGAATGGACCAGATTGAAAATGTCAAGGTTACCCCACTTTGGAATAGCAGTCTTGTCAGCCAAACCTTTTTCCCAAAGCGTCAGAGTGGAGTCAGGAAGACGATTTGAACAAAGGAAAACAAATATTGGATCCCAACTTCTAACGTCGATGTCGTACAGAGATAACGAAGCAATGCAAGGATTTATGTCGCGTTCCAATGACTTAAGTGCACTCGCTGACTCGGACTTAATAAGAGGAAGATTAACAAGTGAAAAAGCGTTAAGTTCTGCCGGGCCGAACTTTGTATACCCTCCACCATAGATATACTGACAGGTACTAGAAATGAAAATAAAGGAAACATACCAAAAAGTGGACCTATACCGACATGTCTAAAATCGGATTATGTAAACCATAATACAAATTTCAGAAATTTTTAATTGATAATTCAAATTCGAAGATGGGGAATATCGGTCCACTCCTTCTGAAACCTCCACAGAGGCTAGGTCTAAATGCGACTATAGTTCATTATCGAACCTTACGTTCTAATTTTTTACCTCGCTATCCTCTGCAGGTGAAATGATTACACTAGAGTCTTAGAACCAAACTCAAAACGCGGAACATATCAGATAACTATATTAATATAAAAAGGGGGTTATATGGGGACTACCCCAAAAAGGGGGCGAATATTAATAATTTTTGGTAGAGAGATTTGGTACCTATTAAGAACTCAAAATACTAAATTACAGCTAATTCGGCGGAAAAATACGATCAAAACCCCCAAAATTCTAAAAATTGGGAGGTACCATTATATAGGGGCTACCAGAAAAAGTGGACCTATATTTATAATTTTTTGTGGAGACATTAAGGACCCAATAAGAACCCAATGTAGCAAAGTTCAGCGAAAAACGTGCTCAAGAACCCCAAAATACCGAAAATTGGGGGGTACCCTTATATGGGGGCTACCCGAAAAAATTGACCTATATACATAATTTTTTTAGAGAGGTTTGGTACCTATTAAGAACTCAAAACACTAAATTACAGCCAATTCGGCGGAAAAATACGACCAAAACCCCCAAAATACTGAAAATTAGGAGGTTCCGTTATATGGGGGCTACCAGAAAATATGGACCTATACTTATAATTTTTGTGGAGACATTTAGTATCCAATAAGAACCCAATGTACCAAATTTCAGCGAATTCGGCTGAAAAAGGCGCTCAAGAACCCTAAAATACCGAAATTTGCCGGGTACCCTTATATGGGAGCTATGCCTAAACGTGGACCGATATATCCCATCTTCGAACTTGACCTGCCTGCAGACAAAAGACAACTTTGTGCAAAATTTCAGCACCCTATCTCAATTCCTTCAGAAGATAGCGTGATTACAACAGACGGACGGACGGACATGGCTAGATCGCCATGGCATATAATCCCCGTTAAAGACTTCTGCATCGCATGGACCCAGAGTGAACGAATAATTTGAACCGTGATCATTATGGATTATAGAATTAGGACTCTGGGACGAAGAGTTCGGAGGTGAAACAAAAGGCTCTTTAGGAACTGTTTGCCTTCGGATATCCTCAGACAACTGTGTAAGGCGAGCCAAGCACGCGCAATAAGTGATTTAGGGACTATTGTATTTGGCCTGGAATGTCTCGAGCTTCGATTGGGCCTCCGCATCTTCAGTTCTTCGTTCTGTTCTTCGGACATAAATTGGTCATACGCTGATTTGATATCTGCCCATAAGGATTTAACTTCCGAAATATGTATCATTATGAATTGGGCAGACGTCACACAGTGCCGGCCAAAAATGGTCAAACCCAAGTACCACGGAGGACAAATTTTTTGATGAGGATTGATAGAAAACACTCCAATTAGAATAAATATGATATTTTATATCGATATATCGAGTAGTTTTGTCTCTACAAAGGTTCAAATCTGATAATTATTTATAAACTGATTTTTTACCATATTTTCGAAAAATGGGTGTGTTTTTCTGATGCTCAAATATTTGAATATTCAAATAAACGGTTATTATAAAAGTGCTTATTTTGGTTGTTGTAGTTTGTATGCATAGAGATCATATGGTGTATACGGTCGTCCACACTTGTAGTACTTTGTTTATAAAATTTGTAAAACAAATTTTGAAATTAGTAGAGCAGAAAAAAAGTTTAGCTCTATTTTTTTATTTGAGTGGTGAAAAGTGTGTTATTTGAGGAACAAACAAAATTAGCTGCGGAGTCCTGGGTCCTAAGAGATATTTAATTTTTTTGGTGACCACCTTTTAAAAAAATATGGCATATTCATGAAACAGTTAGAAGCGAATTGTCAAATATGTTTTGTATTCAATTAAATAAGTTATTGAGGGTCAAATAGGAAGGAGAAGATGGATTCAGAACATAGTAATAATACAATATTTTACATAAAATGTGCAATTAAATGGTAAAAACGTTATTCGAAGCGGTGATATGGCAGAATTGGTTTAAAAATACAGCTTTTAAATAAAATTTCAGTCAATTTGAAGATTATACTTATTTACCAGATCATTTGAGACATAATCTTATAATCTAAATTTAGAGGTCGCACATGAATTACCTTTGTGGAAAGTTCATACAGAAAAATATTAGTTCATGGCATGGGATATGCAAAGTGCAGTACAATACCTTATATATACCTAGAGGTATATCAAATCTTGGTCCGATCTACCCAGTTTTTGGTCAGTTGCTTTATAGGCATAATTAACTGTAAATTGCCAATCTTCATTAAATTAGTTTGAAGATTAAAGATTTTATAGGCCAAAAAGGGTGGCATTCTCAAGACCCATTATATGGGAGGTATACCAAACCTTGATCCGATCTATCCAATTTTTTGTCAGTTGCTTTTTAGGCTAATAGTAGGCACATGTACCAAATTTCATTAACTTACGATAACTCCTTCTATTTTTGGCCGCTGTTTATATGAACTCGCGACATAGTGCGTCATGGGAACATTACCACCGACTACTTCGGCACTGAAGGTGACCAGACGATCAGCTTGACGAATGAAGGCTCCCAAGGACATTATCGCTCAGTAAAAGGTAATGAAATTTGGTTTAGAATAAGAAACTAAACGAAGAACAGTGAGAACGAGAGGAAATATGATAATTTCCCAATCAAATGCGTTCACAATATCTAAATGCAGTTGGTGAATGTCTACGAAAAAAACAGGTTACAGTACGAACATATAAACGGAACGAAGGTAGGGTGCACGTACATGTAAAGAGAATACCTTTACTACTGTTGAGTGAAAACACGCAAGAGAACGCTGGTGGTTGGCTGACCGCACGAACAAACAAACCAACAGCGGCCACCAAGCAACAGGAGAATAAATGTAAGCGTGAATGTGTGTTGTGCAAGAACAAGCAGTGCTGCGGCTAAGGAGGCTACGGCAGTTAGATCTCTAACAACAACAACTGCCGCAATGAACGCTGGTCATTGGATGACCGAACGAACGAACAGCCCAACAAGAAAAAATAAAAAAATATACGTATGGCGGTGTGTTATATGAGAACAACAACTACTGTAGTAAGGAGATGTAATTATCGAAAATAGGAAAATAACACACAAACAAACACGTATAAAAAGAAAACCAACAATAAAACTGTTTGCATTTGGATATCCTCAGACATTTGTGTAAGGCGAGCCAAGCACTCGCAATAAGTGATATAGGCACTATTGTATTTGGCCTGGAATGTCTCAAGCTTCGAGGCAGCCTCTGCATCTTCTGTTCTTCGCTAGCTCGATCGGACATAAATTGGTCAAACGCTGATTTGATGTCTGCCCATAAGGATTTAACTTCCGAAATATGTATCTTTATGAATTGGGCAGACGTCATGGGAACATTACCACCGACTACTTCGGCATTGAAGGTGACCAGACGATTAGCTTTACGAATGAAGGCTCCCAAGGACATTATCGCTCAGTAAAAGTTAATGAAAATTGATTTAGAACAAGAAACTAGTAGTTAGTAAACGAAGAACAGTGAGAACGGGAGGAAAGAGGATAATTTCCCAAGCAAATGCGTTCAAATTATCTAAAAAGTGGTTGAAAAACTTTTTTCTTTGTTTTTTCTTCTCTGTATAGCGCAACCAACTACCGTAATGAACGCTGGTCCTTGGATGACCGAACAAGCGAACAGCCCAACAAGAAACAATAAAAAAAATATACGTATGGGGGTGTATTATATGAGAACAACAACTACTTTAGTAAGGAGATGTAATTATCGAAAATAGAAAAATAACACACCAAAAAAACACGTATAAAAAGAACACACTGTCGCGAATAGGAAAAAATTACATGTGATGTGTGAGAACAAGCAATGCTCCGGCTAAGGCGGCTACGGCAGTTAGATCTCTAACAACAACTGCCGTAATGAACGCTCAACAAGAAAAAATAACAAAATATTGTTATGTCAACCTTCGGCGTAAGAAAAACGCAAACACCGCTTTCATTTACGTAGCGATCGGTTACCGACTACTTTTTGAATTTTCTTTTGGTTGTTGATATGGCACCACCAAACTGCATTTTTCAATCACTGCACCCCTTAACGCGCTTCTTTTTGCATTTCGCACATTCCAAAAAGAAAAGTGATTGAAAAAAGAAGTCGAACACAAGTAATAGTTTCTTTTATCAAATATTAAAGTGAGTGCACGTGGTTCGACAGCAAAGTGTTTTCCCAACGAGGACTTTTTAATCCCAATCGGATTCTTTTGGTTAACATAGTTGAGTGTTAGTAATAAAGGGCAAATACATACATAAGTATTCCTTTTTCCCTTGTGAACACAAAATCCTAAAGGAATTTCTGAATTTTATATTTAACAGGCGGCACCATATTTGGCGTACCCCTATACCCTCATACATTTCCTACATTGACGAGGATACGATTTAGAATCAAATTGGGGAACTGAGTGCTGGTATGTGGTTCCTGACTGCAATTCGTAATTCATTTTACATTGATGGTAACCGAGTGTACTCCAAGGAAAACTTATATTTAATTTTGCGTGTTTTTTTTCATTTTCGCCAACCCATTAACAAGAACCATACCAGTACGTAATTCCAAAACATATCCTGGACGAAACCAAGAATAAATTTTTTATCAAGAAACCATAATACGATTGTCGAAGAATCGCCCTACCAGATTTCAATTTCAACAATTTTCCAATCCCCATTTTGAACATCGAGCCGCATCATAAGGCAGTATACCACAGTATATTATCAATACATCCCATAGCATCAATACATCAAATAACAGACAATCTACATTTCGAGCCATCTACTTAGGAGAATCCATTCAGGATAAGTAGAAGTGAAATAAATGGTGTGTCGTGACAGAGTAGTTAGAGGTAGTTGCAGAAACAACTATGTTCATATAGCGGTTCGTACTCCTCAACCATAGGTTAAGAAGTGCGAAATCTATTCTTTTAATGTAATATTGAATCGACGGTCAGCCGATATTTTATTTTGTTTTTATCCTTTTTATACCCTCCACCATAGTATGGAGGGTATATTAAGTTTGTCATTCCGTTTGTAATTCATCGAAATATTCATTTCCGACCCTATAAAGTATATATATTCTTGATCAGGGTAAAATTCTAAGACAATCTAGCCATGTCCGTCCGTCTGTTGTAATCACGCTATCTTCTGAAGTAATTGAGATAGGATGCTGAAATTTTGCATAGGGTTGTCTTTTGTCTGCAGGCAGGTCAAGTTCGAAGATGGCATATATCGGTCCACGTTTAGACATAGCTCCATATAACAGTACCCTCCAATTTTCGGTATTTTGAGGTTCTTGCGCTTTTTTCAACCGAATAAGCTGAAATTTGGTACATTGGGTTCTTATTGGGTACTTAATGTCCCCACAAAAAATTATAAATATAGGTCCACTTTTTCTGGTAGCCCCCATATAATGGTACCTTCTAATTTTCAGTATTTTAGGGGTTTTGAGTATTTCGAGTTCTTAATAGGTACCAAATCTCTCCACAAAAAGTTATAAATATAGGTGAATTTTTTCTGATATCCCCCATATAAGGTCACCCCCAATTTCCGGTATTTTGGGGTTCTTGACCGCGTTTTTTAACCGAATTGGCTGTAATTTAGTATTTTCAGTTCTTAATAGGTACCAAATATCTCCACAAAAAATTATGAATATAGGTCAATTTTTTCGGGTAGCCCCCATATAAGGGTACCCCCAATATTCGGTATTTTGGGGTTCTTGAGCGTGTTTTTCAACCGAATTCGCTGCAATTTGGTATTTTGTTCCACTTTTTCTGGTAGCCCCTATATAATGGTACCTCCCAATTTTTAGAATTTTGGGGGTTTCGGTATTTTGAGGTTCCAATTTTCGGTATTTTGAGGTTCCAATTTTCGGTATTTTGAGGTTCCTGAGCGTGTTTTTCAACCGAATTCGCTGAAATTTGGTACTTTGAGCTCTTATTGGGAAGCAAATCTCCCTACTAAAAATTATAAATATAGGTCAATTTTTTCTGGTACCCCCCATATAACGGCACCCCCAATTTTCGGTATTTTAAGGTTCTTGAGCGCGGTTTCCAACCAAATTCGCTGAAATTTGGTACTTTGAGCTCTTGTTGGGAAGCAAATCTCCCTACTAAAAATTATAAATATAGGTCAATTTTTTCTGGTACCCCCCATATAACGGTACCCCCAATTTTCGGAATTTTAAGGTTCTTGAGCGCGGTTTTTAACCGAATTCGCTGAAATTTGGTATATAGGGTTCTTATTGGGTACCAAATTTACCCACTAAAAATTATAAATATAGGTCCACTTTTTCTGGTAGCCCCCATATAAAGGTTCCTCCCAATTTCCAGTTTTTGGGGGTTTTGACCGGATTTTTTTCACCGATTTGGCTGTAATATTATGAGTCCCTAATAGGTACCAAATCTCCCCACAAAAATTATGAATATAGGTACCCCCAATTTTCGGTATTTTGGGGTTCTTGAGCGCGTTTTTGTAGCGAATGCGTTGCAATTCGGTATTTTGTAGTCGTATATGGTAACAAATCTGTCCACCAAAAATTTATTAATATTCACCGCCTTTTTGGGGTAGTCCCCATATAACCCCCTTTTTATACCCTCCACCAAGTTTGGAGGGTATATTAATTTTGTCATTCCGTTTGTAACACATCGAAATATTCATTTTCGACCCTATAAAGTATATATATTCTTTATCAGGGTAAAATTTTAAGACGATCTAGCCATGTCCGTCCGGCCATTTTTCGGTATTTTGGGGTTCTTCAACGTGTTTTTCTGCCGAATGCGTTGGAATTCGGTATTTTTGTAGTCGTATATGGTAACAAACCTCCCCACAAAAATTATTAATATTCTCCCCTTTTTCTTATTCGTTATCAAATTCCCATGTAATGTAATTTATGTAAATCCTCGAAAATAAAGATAGGTCATACACTTTTCTTTTGAAAGGAGACGTAATATTATGGTAAAATGGTACCTACATATGTGGTACTGCAATGCGATATCTTTGTCGCGTATACATCCAATTATGTAGAACGCGACCCATGCACGTGTCTTATGTTTACAGGTAGAACATATCGGTTTTATAATTTTTAAAAGATAACATCACAAATAATATGTAAACAACCCAATTAGAACCTATAATTGAAGCAGGTAAAAGGGTTTCCTTTATAAGAACAGTTGTTTTGTTTTTACGAAAATTTTAAGTTTTATGACATTGTTTGTTTCAAAAAGGTCAAACTACCTGTCTGCGTTAGAGGTTCATAACAGTTAGCTTCAATTAATAACAAGTCCCCTAACCCCAGTAAATTTAGGTAGGTATTATAAATAATAAGCTCTAGGTATGCAAAAATTACGTACATATATAAATTGTGAGTACTCTGTTTTAAAATCAGTACATTATTGTTACTTGAAGAGTGTGTGCACATTTCGTAAAAAAATTAATAATTGAAATATTATAATTTAATAAGTATTTTAAATTCGTGTACATATAAATAATAAAGATGCCTAGACTACGCAAGCAATCAGTACAACAGCGCCAACGATTAATTGCGATGCGAGTCAGCAACTACCGCGAAGAAAACCCTCGGACATCCTTAGGAACGCACGTTCTTTATCAACCAGAAGACGGAATGCAGAATATCGCGAAGAAGAGCGTGAACGGGATCGCATCCAGCACCAAACAAGGAGGAGATCTTCATACAATCGAAGAATAGAGCAGCTACGTAATACAGCACAGCATTTTACTCGTCGACAGGATGATGCATTAAGATTAGCCGAACAGGAGAGAAATACGATTGAGCACTCGCTTCGTCGTCAAGATGATGCGTACAGAATAGCCGAACAAGAACGAAACACGCAGCAGCACACGGTTCGTCGTCAGGATGTTACGTACCGCTTGGCGGAACAGGAGCGAGATACGCGTCTTCACTCGATTCGTCGTCAAGATGATGTATACAGATTGGCCGAACAACAGCGAAACACGCAGCAGCACACGGTTCGTCGTCAGGATGTTACGTACCGCTTGGCGGAACAGGAGCGAGATACGCGTCTTCACTCGCTTCGTCGTCAAGATGATGCATACAGATTGGCCGAACAAGAGCGAAACACGCAGCAACACGCTATTCGTCGTCAGGATGTTACGTACCGCTTGGCGGAACAGGAGCGAGATACACATCATCACTCGCTTCGTCGTCAGGATGATGCATACCGATTGGCCGAACAAGAGCGGAATACGATTGAACATTCGCTTCGTCGACAGGATGATGCTTACCGGATGGCCGAACAGGAGCGAAATACGGTTCAACGTTCACTTCGTAGCTAGGAGGTCTGATTTATCATATCGCATATCCGAACAACACCGAAATACGCAACAACACCGTGAAACCAGGAATTCTGCTCGTATTCAGTTGAACCAACTGAGGCTGATTAGGAACTGCCGCGTACGTATTCACCGAATGGATCCCATTAACCGTGAAAACCAAAATGCACGCCAAGCTGAGAGGAACGCAATTCGGAGACGAAACATTTCCCCGTAATCTCGAATGGAATTGCTACAAATGGATTGTGCAAGACACGAATCACGATTATTCGGTGAGTTTTTTTAAGTTATTAGAAATGGACCGACGGAAATTTGTATATGTTGTGGGGGTCTCTGGTTTCCAAGTCAAGTTAAAGAACTTGTCAAGGACATTATTCTACAAAAATTCCCTAACATAAGTGAGGTGTTTTTATTATCTTCCAAATTTCCATCCGAAAATAATAAATACAAATTTTGTAATACTTGCCACAGAATTGTGAGTGGTGGAAATGTTCCCTCTATTTGCCTTTCTAAAGGCTTGTCATTTCCCGATATACCAGAAGAACTCAAAGGACTAACACCATTAGAAGAACGCTTTGTTTCACCAAGAATTCCATTTATGAGAATTGTTTCTCTTGGGTACAACCGTCAATGTGCCGTAAGGGGAGCTGTTGTTAACGTCCCCATTCAGTTGGACAGAACCGTTAATGTTCTTCCACGTACGGTTAATCAAACTGAAGTAGTTCAGGTATATCTCAAGCGTAGGCTAGAATATGAGCATAGTTTCATGACTGAAACAATCAGGCCAGCTAAAATTTTTCAGGCTGCAACATATCTCGTCGATACTGAATTGTATAGGAAGCACAACATTCGTATATCTGGCGATTGGCTTCGAAATATGAGTTCCAATGAAGAAGTTCCATTTGTGTCCGATATAGCAGATCAGGAAATTGTGTCTAGCTTGATAAATAATACTACAGAACAAGATGAAGTTGACGAATTTAATCCACAAGAAACACTATTAGATAATAACCTTGTGGATAATATTCCCTTGCAGCGTATTTCAGTTGCTCCAGGTGAAGGGCAAAGACCTTTAGACATTTTAATGGATGAAGACTCGGAAGAGTTGTCATATCCTACAATATATTGCGGTATTAAACGTACCTGTAATGCCACAATTGGCAAAATAATAAAATCTGAAGTTCGGCGATATGACAGACGTTGTGCACGCGTTGATAAGATTTTATATTCCTATAAGAAACTAGAGTTTGCCCGCATTAAAAATAGCATATCTACATGTTTAAGAAAGAAATTTGGGGCAAGACAATTGACAGCTGCTGACGCATTGGATGATCAGATAATTCAAAACCTAGTTCAACACGATGACGGCTATCACATTCTGAAAGGCATTCGTTCTTCTCCAGCCCATTGGGAAAGTGAAAAGAAAAAGGTTTTGGCAATGATAAGACAATTTGGCCTACCAACTTTCTTTATTACATTATCCGCTGCAGAATCTCAATGGCCAGAATTAATAGTGATTCTGGTAAAAATTGTCGAAGGAAATGACATTACTGAAGAAGAGGCAATGTCTTACAGTACGCAAAGGAAATATGAGCTTATACGAAGGGATCCGGTTACGTGTTCCAGATATTTTGACCAAAGGATTAGACATTTATTCAAACATTTTAAAACCAATGGCGGGGTATTCGAAGAACATCACGTTGTGAAACATTACTGGCGGATTGAATTTCAACAACGCGGTTCTCCGCATCTTCATGGTATTTATTGGTTACATAATGCACCACAATTAAATATTTTGGATACTACATCATTCCAACCCGTAATAAATTTTATTAACAAATTCATTACGACTGATTCCTCCAATATAAACGTCGAACCCTTCATCAACGTTCAGCGACACAATCGTACTAGAGCATGTCAACGGGAAATAAGAGGCCAAATGTTTTGTCGTTTCCACATACCACACCCCCCAATGCCAACTACAGAAATCTTATTGCCTTTACCGGATGATATAAACCCTGATCAACTTAAACAACATAAAGACAATTTTGAGAAAATTCATACATTATTAAATGCAAATTTTACAAATATTGACAGTAGAATTGGAATGAGCCAAGCAGAATATATTATGGCAATAAGATCTTCAATAAGAAAACCTCAAGTTTTCTTGAAACGGACATTTAGGGATAGGTCAATAAATGCGTTCAACATAAAAATTTTATCAATGCAAAGATCAAACATGGATATTCAATTTGTGTTGGATGCATATGCCTGTATCTCATATATTGTCAATTATATCAATAAGTCAAATAGGGGAGTTTCCAGACTTCTACAAGAAGCTATTAATGAAATCAGAGGGGGCAACTATTCCGTCAAAGAAAGGCTACAACACATTGGAAATAAATTCATCAATGCTTCAGAAGTATCCGCACAAGAAGCATCTTATAATATACTTGGTATGTGTATGTCAAAGACATCTAAATTGCGCGTCGTATTTAATGCTTCAAATAAAACATCAAACGGTATAAGTCTAAACGACATTCTTCATGTGGGACCTACTCTCCAAGCAGACTTAGTCCTATTGATTTTGCGATGGCGTCTATACCGGTTTGTCTTCAATTGTGATATTACTCAAATGTATCGTCAAATACGCGTTCACCCAAAGCATACACCCTTGCAAAGAATTTTATTTAGAGAATCCCCTAATGACGCAATTCAAGATTATGAATTACAGACAGTTACTTTTGGTGTAAATTGTGCACCGTATCTGGCGATTAGAACTTTGCTCCAACTTGCTGATGATTGCCAATCCAAGTTTCCTTTAGCATCGCATATTTTACGTAAAAGTATGTATGTGGATGATGTTCTTGCTGGTTCCCATGATATAGACACCATTTTGCTTGCTCTTGACCAGCTTATATCTGCTCTTTCAACAGCTAAATTTGAACTGAGGAAATGGACCTCCAATGATAAATCGGTGCTTGATAGTTTGCCCCCCCAGTCATTTAGTTCATGCTCAAGTCTTGTCTTTTGTAGAAGCAAGTAGTTCAAAACCCCTAGGCTTTAGATGGAATGCTAGTTTAGATTCGTTTTATTTTGATGTTAATCCAATCCCAATTAAATCCACCTATTCTAAACGGGAAGTTCTCTCTCATATTGCTAAATTATTTGATCCCGTAGGTTGGTTAGCCCCTGTCATTGTCGTAGCTAAAATTGTAATGCAAAAAGTCTGGTTAGACAACATTGCTTGGGATGAATATCTTCTTCCTACAACTCACAATTCGTGGCAAACCTTTGTAGAAAATTATCCACACGTGAATTCTATTAGACTTCCACGATGGGTTCATTATGAACCAAATAGTTTGGCAGAATTGCATATATTTTCTGATGCCTCAGAGAAGGCATATGCGGGGGTAATATACATTCGGACAAAAAATTCACAAGGTAAAATACAAGTCCATCTTCTAGCATCAAAAACAAGAGTAGCGCCCATCAAATCGGTTTCTTTGCCTCGTTTAGAATTGTGTGGGGCTGTATTAGCGTCAGAACTCCTTAAACCTATTTTGAAAGAACTTGAAATTCCAATTCATAAGGTGTACTGCTGGACCGATTCGACTATTGTATTAGCCTGGTTACGTAAAACTCCCACTACATGGACTACATTTGTTGCAAATAGAGTCTGTCGTATTCAAGAAAACGTAGGAAATGGTCATTGGTTTCACGTTCGGTCTGAGGACAACCCGGCTGATTTGGGAAGTCGTGGCGTTTCACCAGCAGAGCTTGCTAGTTGTTCACTCTGGTGGAAGGGTCCCAAATGGTTAAGCCAAGATAGTTCAGTTTGGAACACTACGGATCTTACTCCGCAAGAAACTAATTTGGAAGCTCGAAGTGTTAAAACACACTTCTCATTTTTCTCGAAATATGAAGATATTTTAGACAAATTTTCCTCCCTTGATAGAGCGTTGCGAGTGTTGTCGTATATATTCCGCTTCCTCCATAAAACTCATTCTTGTTATCGGTCTCAATATTCGTACGCTTCTAAGGTTATAACATCGGCAGAAATTTTAAAAGTTAGAACTCGTTTAGCAATCTTAGCGCAAAAAGTTTACTTCCCGGAAGAATATAAATGTCTTTGCGATAAACGTCCCTTGTCTTCTACTAGTTCTCTCCTATCGTTGAATCCAATATTAGACGATGTTGGTGTCATGCGTTTAAATGGACGTTTGGTTAAATCTAATACGCTGTCCTATGCAGAAAAATTTCCCATTCTTTTGCCATACTCGTGTCGTTTCACCCGACTTCTTGTTGATTTCATACATTTAAAATCTGTTCACGGTGGAAATCAACTAATGCTTCGTATCATACGCATGGAATATTGGATTCCTCGTGTGAAAATTCTGATTCGCACAGCCATTAGTCGTTGTAAAGTATGTCTACTTGAGAAAAATCGACCAAATCCTCAAATCATGGCAGCACTTCCACCTGAAAGAACTACGGTTACTAGAGCCTTTACTACCACCGGGGTCGATTTTGCCGGTCCTTTTGATATCAAATCGTTTACTGGACGTGCTTGTCGTATCACCAAGGGGTACGTCTGTGTTTTTGTTTGTTTTGCAACAAAAGCAATTCATTTAGAAGCAGCTTCTGATCTATCGTCGGCCACTTTTCTTGCTACATTTCATCGATTTATCGGTCGCCGTGGCTGTCCCAAATCCATATTTTCCGATAACGGGACCAATTTTGTCGGCGCTTCACGCGAGATGGAAAAGGATTTTAGAATTTTTATTCGAGAAACTCGTGATACCGTCTGCTCTTCTTTAGGATATCAACAACTTTCTTGGCAATTTATACCAGCCGGTGCTCCCCACATGGGTGGTCTTTGGGAGGCAGCCGTCAAAAGTTTTAAATTACATTTTTTCCGACACGCTAAGCATTTTTCGTATACTTTTGAGGAGCTTTCCACAGTTTTGACGCGCATTGAAGCATGTTTGAACTCGCGTCCATTGTGTCCTATTTCTGAAAACCCTGAGGAATTAGTTGCTCTTACTCCTGGTCACTTTCTCATAGGTGCACCACTTTTGTCCCCACCAGAACCTCTCATTGAGGAATCCCCACTGAGTTTAGTCAATCGGTTTCGTAAATTGAAGGCTTTAACTCACCAATTTTGTATTAGGTGGAAAGATGAGTATTTATTAAGCTTGCATAAACGCTATAAATGGAAATTCCCCCAAAGAAATATTGAGGTCGATGACTTAGTTGTAATACGTCATGAGAAACTGCCACCTACTTCTTGGAAATTAGGGCGTGTAATTAAAACCTACCCTGGTGAGGATGGTAATGTTCGCGTTGTAGACATTCGAACAGAAATGGGTGTTATTAGGCGGCCAGTTGTCAAACTTGTCGTGTTGACCAATTGAGTTGCTACTAATTGACTTCTTTTTATTTTGTGTTGTCATGTTCCCCTTTGTAATAGTTATGGCATCCAATCAAGATATTTTCCCTGAGGTTGTTTTGTCGGACTACGAAGATGCTATGATGTCCGATCGAGAACTAGAGGAGGAAATGATGGCCACCAGTCCTGAACGTCCGGTACAAAATCCCGAATCCGTAATGGATATTGTTCCCACAACCTCCGTTCCTAATAATAATAATAATAATATACCTTCTGTCGCGCCTCAAGGAACAAACTCGGTTGCGCTTAGAGTGAGATCCGCTTCTTTTAGACCCCCGGTGCCATGTAGAATTTGTTCACAGCCTCACCCATTATATAAGTGTAGTGTTTTTAAAAGAATGTCGTTAGAGAAGCGTTTGCGAACAGTTGCCTATCACCGTCATTGCTATAACTGCCTTCGCCCTGATCATGTCTCAAAAAATTGTCCGGTCCCACACAATTGTAGATTTTGTAATGAGAGACATCACTCTATTCTACACTCGTCTCAACGAACCAGTAGGAGAAATAAATCACGCAAATCTTCGAGACCCTCCGCGGCAATTGTTCCTCGAGGTATTTATCCTGTAGCTCCCCCCCATATTTTACCGACTACCATCTTACCGGTTACTCGAGTCATGGCGCTCTCACCGACTTTAATAATTCGTTTAAGTCTACCGCACTCGACAATTCCGGTACGGGCTCTTCTTGACCCTTGTTGTCCCGTGAGTCAGGTATGTGCGTCGCTAATTGAGCAGCTTCAGTGGCCAACGACACAAGTCAATAATTTAACATATGCTGACTTCTTGATTATGTCGCGTTTTGATCCGGGTCAACGACATTTTGTAACCGCGAGCGTAGCAAACATAACGCGTGGTGTCACACCCCCTATAAATGCTCCCCAGACTCTCTTGGACTCGTTCGTCGGCTTAGAATTAGCTGATCCGACATTTTATCGATCTGGCCCCATCGCTATGGTTCTGGGACCAGAAATATATTCAAAAATTATTGCTCCGCGTGTGACTACCCAGCCAGGGCTCCCTACCGCTCAATACACGTCATTTGGATGGGTAATCTCAGGTCCCGCCAACCTTTAAAATTATTTTGTAATCATTTATATTTGCTAATTTTTTTTTATAATTGAAGTATTGAATTTATCTCACACCTGCACTGAACTTGCGTTCCATACACTTAGTTATAGATAATCAAATACTTGTAAATTTTTAATCATCTCAATATTTTTGAAACCTATATATTTAGATATATATGTATCAACGTGGGCGGCAAATGTATAAATTAGATAGTTTGCCCATCAACTGCTCGAGCTCAGTCAATCACGAATGCTGATGGACATTACTGGCATCTCCTCTATAACTCCCTCTGCGGAGAAAACAGAGTGCGGATTGCCTATGAGCGGTAGCTGGTGTTGTTTTATCCACTCTCCTATTGGAAAATTAGTTTAAATGTAGTAGTAGTTGACAAGAAGATCCACTGCGATCAAAAAGAACTTCTCTGTTCACTTGTCGTTTACTCTCCAACGTATAAGCACAAAGGCCTCTGTCGCCATCACCAATTACCAAGGTAATTTATTGTTTTGTTTGAAAAGAATAATCACCCAATAAACCAGCAAACTATTTTTAATTGAAAACTAATGCAATCGTGTGTTTTATTTAATTTTCTTCCCCTCCATTACATCACATAAACAGGTACAAAATCTCCCCACAAAAATTATGAATATAGGTACCCCCAATTTTCGGTATATGGTAACAAATCTGTCCACCAAAAATTTATTAATATTCACCGCCTTTTTGGGGTAGTCCCCATATAACCCCCTTTTTATACCCTCCACCAAGTTTGGAGGGTATATTAATTTTGTCATTCCGTTTGTATCACATCGAAATATTCATTTTCGACCCTATAAAGTATATATATTCTTGATCAGGGTAAAATTTTAAGACGATCTAGCCATATCAGTCCGGCCATTTTTCGGTATTTTGGGGTTCTTCAACGTGTTTTTCTGCCGAATGCGTTGGAATTCGGTATTTTTGTAGTCGTATATGGTAACAAACCTCCCCACAAAAAATTATTAATATTCTCCCCTTTTTCTTATTCGTTATCAAATTCCCATGTAATGTAATTTATGTAAATCCTCGAAAATAAAGATAGGTCATACACTTTTCTTTTGAAAGGAGACGTAATATTATGGTAAAATGGTACCTACATATGTGGTACTGCAATGCGATATCTTTGTCGCGTAAACATCCAATTATGTAGAACGCGACCCATGCACGTGTCTTATGTTTACAGGTAGAACATATCGGTTTTATAATTTTTAAAAGATAACATCACAAATAATATGTAAACAACCCAATTAGAACCTATAATTGAAGCAGGTAAAAGGGTTTCCTTTATAAGAACAGTTGTTTTGTTTTTACGAAAATTTTAAATTTTATGACATTGTTTGTTTCAAAAAGGTCAAACTACCTGTCTGCGTTAGAGGTTCATAACAGTTAGCTTCAATTAATAACAAGTCCCCTAACCCCAGTAAATTTAGGTAGGTATTATAAATAATAAGCTCTAGGTATGCAAAAATTACGTACATATATAAATTGTGAGTACTCTGTTTTAAAATCAGTACATTATTGTTACTTGAAGAGTGTGTGTGCACATTTCGTAAAAAAATTAATAATTGAAATATTATAATTTAATAAGTGTTTTAAATTCGTGTACATATAAATAATAAAGATGCCTAGACTACGCAAGCAATCAGTACAACAGCGCCAACGATTAATTGCGATGCGAGTCAGCAACTACCGTGAAGAAAACCTCGGACATCCTTAGGAACGCACGTTCTTTATCAACCAGAAGACGGAATGCAGAATATCGCGAAGAAGAGCGTGAACGGGATCGCATCCAGCACCAAACAAGGAGGAGATCTTCATACAATCGAAGAATAGAGCAGCTACGTAATACAGCACAGCATTTTACTCGTCGACAGGATGATGCATTAAGATTAGCCGAACAGGAGAGAAATACGATTGAGCACTCGCTTCGTCGTCAAGATGATGCGTACAGAATAGCCGAACAAGAACGAAACACGCAGCAGCACACGGTTCGTCGTCAGGATGTTACGTACCGCTTGGCGGAACAGGAGCGAGATACGCGTCTTCACTCGATTCGTCGTCAAGATGATGTATACAGATTGGCCGAACAACAGCGAAACACCAGCAGCACACGGTTCGTCGTCAGGATGTTACGTACCGCTTGGCGGAACAGGAGCGAGATACGCGTCTTCACTCGCTTCGTCGTCAAGATGATGCATACAGATTGGCCGAACAAGAGCGAAACACGCAGCAACACGCTATTCGTCGTCAGGATGTTACGTACCGCTTGGCGGAACAGGAGCGAGATACACATCATCACTCGCTTCGTCGTCAGGATGATGCATACCGATTGGCCGAACAAGAGCGGAATACGATTGAACATTCGCTTCGTCGACAGGATGATGTTTACAGGATGGCCGAACAGGAGCGAAATACGGTTCAACGTTCGCTTCGTAGACAGGAATTGGAATATCGATTGGTCGAACAGCAGCGAGATACGCTTCAGCATTCGCTTCTTCGTCAGGATGCAACATATCGATCAATGGAACAGGAGAGAAACACGCGTGGACATATAGCTAGGAGGTCTGATTTATCATATCGCATATCCGAACAACGCCGAAATACGCAACAACACCGTGAAACCAGGAATTCTGCTCGTATTCAGTTGAACCAACTGAGGCTGATTAGGAACTGCCGCGTACGTATTCACCGAATGGATCCCATTAACCGTGAAAAACAAAATGCACGCCAAGCTGAGAGGAACGCAATTAGGAGACGAAACATTTCCCCGGAATCTCGAATGGAATTGCTACAAATGGATTGTGCAAGACACGAATCACGTTTATTCGGTGAATTTTTTAAAGTTATTAGAAATGGACCGACGGAAATTTGTATATGTTGTGGGGGTCTCTGGTTTCCAAGTTAAGTTAAAGAACTTGTCAAGGACATTATTCTACAAAAATTCCCTAACATAAGTGAGGTGTTTTTATTATCTTCCAAATTTCCATCCGAAAATAATAAATACAAATTTTGTAATACTTGCCACAGAATTGTGAGTGGTGGAAATGTTCCCTCTATTTGCCTTTCTAAAGGCTTGTCATTTCCCGATATACCAGAAGAACTCAAAGGACTAACACCATTAGAAGAACGCTTTGTTTCACCAAGAATTCCATTTATGAGAATTGTTTCTCTTGGGTACAACCGTCAATGTGCCGTAAGGGGAGCTGTTGTTAACGTCCCCATTCAGTTGGACAGAACCGTTAATGTTCTTCCACGTACGGTTAATCAAACTGTAGTAGTTCTGGTATATCTCAAGCGTAGGCTAGAATATGAGCATAGTTTCATGACTGAAACAATCAGGCCAGCTAAAATTTTTCAGGCTACTACATATCTCGTCGATACTGAATTGTATAGGAAGCACAACATTCGTATATCTGGCGATTGGCTTCGAAATATGAGTTCCAATGAAGAAGTTCCATTTGTGTCCGATATTGCAGATCAGGAAATTGTGTCTATCTTGATAAATAATACTACAGAACAAGATGAAGTTGACGAATTTAATCCTCAAGAAACACTATTAGATAATAACCTTGTGGATAATATTCCTTTGCAGCGTATTTCAGTTGCTCCAGGTGAAGGGCAAAAACCTTTAGACATTTTAATGGATGAAGACTCGGAAGAGTTGTCATATCCTACAATATATTGCGGTATTAAACATACCTGTAATGCCACAATTGGCAAAATAATAAAATCTGAAGTTCGGCGATATGACAGACGTTGTGCACGCGTTGATAAGATTTTATATTCCTATAAGAAACTAGAGTTTGCCCGCATTAAAAATAGCATATCTACATGTTTAAGAAAGAAATTTGGGGCAAGACAATTGACAGCTGCTGACGCATTGGATGATCAGATAATTCAAAACCTAGTTCAACACGATGACGGCTATCACATTCTGAAAGGCATTCGTTCTTCTCCAGCCCATTGGGAAAGTGAAAAGAAAAAGGTTTTGGCAATGATAAGACAATTTGGCCTACCAACTTTCTTTATTACATTATCCGCTGCAGAATCTCAATGGCCAGAATTAATAGTGATTCTGGTAAAAATTGTCGAAGGAAATGACATTACTGAAGAAGAGGCAATGTCTTACAGTACGCAAAGGAAATATGAGCTTATACGAAGGGATCCGGTTACGTGTTCCAGATATTTTGACCAAAGGATTAGACATTTATTCAAACATTTTAAAACCAATGGCGGGGTATTCGAAGAACATCACGTTGTGAAACATTACTGGCGGATTGAATTTCAACAACGCGGTTCTCCGCATCTTCATGGTATTTATTGGTTACATAATGCACCACAATTAAATATTTTGGATACTACATCATTCCAACCCGTAATACATTTTATTAACAAATTCATTACGACTGATTCCTCCAATATAAACGTCGAACCCTTCATCAACGTTCAGCGACACAATCGTACTAGAGCATGTCAACGGGAAATAAGAGGCCAAATGTTTTGTCGTTTCCACATACCACACCCCCCAATGCCAACTACAGAAATCTTATTGCCTTTACCGGATGATATAAACCCTGATCAACTTAAACAACATAAAGACAATTTTGAGAAAATTCATACATTATTAAATGCAAATTTTACAAATATTGACAGTAGAATTGGAATGAGCCAAGCAGAATATATTATGGCAATAAGATCTTCAATAAGAAAACCTCAAGTTTTCTTGAAACGGACATTTAGGGATAGGTCAATAAATGCGTTCAACATAAAAATTTTATCAATGCAAAGATCAAACATGGATATTCAATTTGTGTTGGATGCATATGCCTGTATCTCATATATTGTCAATTATATCAATAAGTCAAATAGGGGAGTTTCCAGACTTCTACAAGAAGCTATTAATGAAATCAGAGGGGGCAACTATTCCGTCAAAGAAAGGCTACAACACATTGGAAATAAATTCATCAATGCTTCAGAAGTATCCGCACAAGAAGCATCTTATAATATACTTGGTATGTGTATGTCAAAGACATCTAAATTGCGCGTCGTATTTAATGCTTCAAATAAAACATCAAACGGTATAAGTCTAAACGACATTCTTCATGTGGGACCTACTCTCCAAGCAGACTTAGTCCTATTGATTTTGCGATGGCGTCTATACCGGTTTGTCTTCAATTGTGATATTACTCAAATGTATCGTCAAATACGCGTTCACCCAAAGCATACACCCTTGCAAAGAATTTTATTTAGAGAATCCCCTAATGACGCAATTCAAGATTATGAATTACAGACAGTTACTTTTGGTGTAAATTGTGCACCGTATCTGGCGATTAGAACTTTGCTCCAACTTGCTGATGATTGCCAATCCAAGTTTCCTTTAGCATCGCATATTTTACGTAAAAGTATGTATGTGGATGATGTTCTTGCTGGTTCCCATGATATAGACACCATTTTGCTTGCTCGTGACCAGCTTATATCTGCTCTTTCAACAGCTAAATTTGAACTGAGGAAATGGACCTCCAATGATAAATCGGTGCTTGATAGTTTGCCCCCCCAGTCATTTAGTTCATGCTCAAGTCTTGTCTTTTGTAGAAGCAAGTAGTTCAAAACCCCTAGGCTTTAGATGGAATGCTAGTTTAGATTCGTTTTATTTTGATGTTAATCCAATCCCAATTAAATCCACCTATTCTAAACGGGAAGTTCTCTCTCATATTGCTAAATTATTTGATCCCGTAGGTTGGTTAGCCCCTGTCATTGTCGTAGCTAAAATTGTAATGCAAAAAGTCTGGTTAGACAACATTGCTTGGGATGAATATCTTCTTCCTACAACTCACAATTCGTGGCAAACCTTTGTAGAAAATTATCCACACGTGAATTCTATTAGACTTCCACGATGGGTTCATTATGAACCAAATAGTTTGGCAGAATTGCATATATTTTCTGATGCCTCAGAGAAGGCATATGCGGGGGTAATATACATTCGGACAAAAAATTCACAAGGTAAAATACAAGTCCATCTTCTAGCATCAAAAACAAGAGTAGCGCCCATCAAATCGGTTTCTTTGCCTCGTTTAGAATTGTGTGGGGCTGTATTAGCGTCAGAACTCCTTAAACCTATTTTGAAAGAACTTGAAATTCCAATTCATAAGGTGTACTGCTGGACCGATTCGACTATTGTATTAGCCTGGTTACGTAAAACTCCCACTACATGGACTACATTTGTTGCAAATAGAGTCTGTCGTATTCAAGAAAACGTAGGAAATGGTCATTGGTTTCACGTTCGGTCTGAGGACAACCCGGCTGATTTGGGAAGTCGTGGCGTTTCACCAGCAGAGCTTGCTAGTTGTTCACTCTGGTGGAAGGGTCCCAAATGGTTAAGCCAAGATAGTTCAGTTTGGAACACTACGGATCTTACTCCGCAAGAAACTAATTTGGAAGCTCGAAGTGTTAAAACACACTTCTCATTTTTCTCGAAATATGAAGATATTTTAGACAAATTTTCCTCCCTTGATAGAGCGTTGCGAGTGTTGTCGTATATATTCCGCTTCCTCCATAAAACTCATTCTTGTTATCGGTCTCAATATTCGTACGCTTCTAAGGTTGTAACATCGGCAGAAATTTTAAAAGTTAGAACTCGTTTAGCAATCTTAGCGCAAAAAGTTTACTTCCCGGAAGAATATAAATGTCTTTGCGATAAACGTCCCTTGTCTTCTACTAGTTCTCTCCTATCGTTGAATCCAATATTAGACGATGTTGGTGTCATGCGTTTAAATGGACGTTTGGTTAAATCTAATACGCTGTCCTATGCAGAAAAATTTCCCATTCTTTTGCCATACTCGTGTCGTTTCACCCGACTTCTTGTTGATTTCATACATTTAAAATCTGTTCACGGTGGAAATCAACTAATGCTTCGTATCATACGCATGGAATATTGGATTCCTCGTGTGAAAATTCTGATCCGCACAGCCATTAGTCGTTGTAAAGTATGTCTACTTGAGAAAAATCGACCAAATCCTCAAATCATGGCAGCACTTCCACCTGAAAGAACTACGGTTACTAGAGCCTTTACTACCACCGGGGTCGATTTTGCCGGTCCCTTTGATATCAAATCGTTTACTGGACGTGCTTGTCGTATCACCAAGGGGTACGTCTGTGTTTTTGTTTGTTTTGCAACAAAAGCAATTCATTTAGAAGCAGCTTCTGATCTATCGTCGGCCACTTTTCTTGCTACATTTCATCGATTTATCGGCCGCCGTGGCTGTCCCAAATCCATATTTTCCGATAACGGGACCAATTTTGTCGGCGCTTCACGCGAGATGGAAAAGGATTTTAGAATTTTTATTCGAGAAACTCGTGATACAGTCTGCTCTTCTTTAGGATATCAACAACTTTCTTGGCAATTCATACCAGCCGGTGCTCCCCACATGGGTGGTCTTTGGGAAGCAGCCGTCAAAAGTTTTAAATTACATTTTTTCCGACACGCTAAGCATTTTTCGTATACTTTTGAGGAGCTTTCCACAGTTTTGACGCGCATTGAAGCATGTTTAAACTCGCGTCCATTGTGTCCTATTTCTGAAAACCCTGAGGAATTAGTTGCTCTTACTCCTGGTCACTTTCTCATAGGTGCACCACTTTTGTCCCCACCAGAACCTCTCATTGAAGAATCCCCACTGAGTTTAGTCAATCGGTTTCGTAAATTGAAGGCTTTAACTCACCAATTTTGTATTAGGTGGAAAGATGAGTATTTATTAAGCTTGCATAAACGGTATAAGTGGAAATTCCCCCAAAGAAATATTGAGGTGGACGACTTAGTTGTAATACGTCATGAAAAACTGCCACCTACTTCTTGGAAATTAGGGCGTGTAATTAAAACCTACCCTGGCGAGGATGGTAATGTTCGCGTTGTAGACATTCGAACAGAATTGGGTGTTATTAGGCGGCCAGTTGTTAAACTTGTCGTGTTGCCCAATTGAGTTGTTACTAATTGACTTCTTTTTGTTTGTGTTGTCGTGTTCTCCTTTGTAATAGTTATGGCATCCAATCATGAGATTTTCCCTGAGGTTGTTTTGTCGGACTACGAAGATGCTATGATGTCCGATCGAGAACTAGAGGAGGAAATGATGGCCACCAGTCCTGAACGTCCGGTACAAAATCCCGAATCCGTAATGGATATTGCTCCCACCACCTCCGTTCCTAATAATAATAATGTAGGTTCTGCCGCGCCTCAAGGAACAAACTCGGTTGCGCTTAGAGTGAGATCCGCTTCTGTTAGACCCCCGGTACCATGTAGAATTTGTTCTCAGCCTCACCCCTTATATAAGTGTACCGTTTTCAAAAGAATGTCGTTAGAGAAGCGTTTGCGAACAGTCGCCTATCACCGTCATTGCTATAACTGCCTTCGCCCTGACCATGTCTCAAAAAATTGTCCGGTCCCACACAATTGTAGATTTTGTAATGAGAGACATCACTCTATTCTACACTCGTCTCAACGATCCAGTAGAAGAAATAAATCTCGCCAGTCTTCGAGACCCTCCGCGGCAATTGTTCCTCGAGGTATTTATCCTTTAGCTCCCCCCCATATTTTACCGACTACCATCTTACCGGTTACTCGAGTCATGGCGCTCTCACCGACTTTAATAATTCGTTTAAGTCTACCGCACACGACAATTCCGGTACGGGCTCTTCTTGACCCATGTTGTCCAGTGAGTCAGGTATGTGCGTCGCTAATTGAGCAGCTTCGGTGGCCAACGACACAAGTCAATAATTTAACATATGCTGACTTCTTAATTATGTCGCGTTTTGATCCGGGTCAACGACATTTTGTAACCGCGAGCGTAGCAAACATAACGCGTGGTGTCACACCCCCTATAAATGCTCCCCAGACTCTCTTGGACTCGTTCGTCGGCTTAGAATTAGCTGATCCGACATTTTATCGATCTGGCCCCATCGCTATGGTTCTGGGACCAGAAATATATTCAAAAATTATTGCTCCGCGTGTGATTACCCAGCCAGGGCTCCCTACCGCCCAATACACGTCATTTGGATGGGTAATCTCAGGTCCCGCCAACCTTTAAAAATTAGTTATAAAATACTTATATTTGTTAATTTTATTTTATAATAAACATGAATTATTGAATTTATCTCACATCTGATTATCTCACACCTGCACTGAACTTGCGTTCCATACACTTAGTTATAGATAATCAAATACTTGTAAATTGTTAATCATCTTAATATTTTTGAAACCTATATATTTAGATATATATGTATCAACGTGGGCGGCAAATGTATAAATTAGATAGTTTGCCCATCAACTGCTCGAGCTCTGTCAATCACGAATGCTGATGGACATTACTGGCATCTCCTCTATAACTCCCTCTGCGGAGAAAGCAGATTGCGGATTACATATGAGCAGTAACTGTTGATGTTTTGCTCACTTTGTTTCAAATATTCATTTTCCTATTGGAACATTAGTTTGAATGTGGTAATAATTGACAAGAAGATCCACTGCGATCAAAAAGAACTTCTCGGTTCACTTGTCGTTTACTCTCCAACGTATAAGCACAAAGGCCTCTGTCGCCATCACCAATTACCAAGGTAATTTATTGTTTTGTATAGAAAAGAATTATCACCTAATAAACCAGCAAACTATTTTTAATTAAAACTAATGCAATTGTGTTTCATTTAATTTTCTCCCCCTCCCCACAAACATATGAATAACGCAATCGAAACAATGCAGACTGAATTTAATTCAATTACACAATGGTGTCACGATAACGGTCTCATAATAAACCCGAATAAAACAAAAATTATGCATATTAGATCCAGAAATGTACCTAAAAGTTGTATAGATATAATTTACCACAACAATGACTGTCTTCATGCAAAAACCAATCAAGAAAATATTGAAATGTGCACAACAAAACTAGAACTAGTTGAAAACTATAAATACTTAGGCATACATCTCGATCATAACTTTAAATGGAAATTACACACACAAAACTTGCAAAAAAAATTACGTAGCTCAGCGTTTGCGATATACCATCTTGGTAATTGCGCACCTTACAATGTTCAAAAACAAGCATATTACTCTTTACACAACTACGACATGGCATAACCGCTTGGGGAAACGCACGTAGTTGCAGATTGCTTCAAAACACTCAAAATCGAATAGTGAAATCTCTGTTCAGAAAGAGCATCTATACTCATAACAGCACATCTCAATACACCAACACCATGTCCCAAATGTACAAAAATCAACATATATTAAACATAAAACAAATATACTCAATAACAATAGCCAGAGAATTCTCGGACGATGTAATCTTAGCCGAAAGAATTAATCATCCACAAAATACAAGAAGACGATCACAAGGACGCTTCAAAATACCCAAAGTCACCAATGAATATGGGAAATTATCACTAGCCGTCGCCCTTCCAACATTCCTCAACGAGATACACACAGAAATATTAGAAATAAGAAATAAAACGAAAAAAATTAAAGAATTAAAGAAATACTTCTTTCGATAATTAAAGCGAAATACTGAAAAATTAAAATTTATTTATATATTAATTTGTAAGTCTACAGCTAAGATAGAGTATTGCTATAAAATTCACATATGTATACCCTACACACAAACCAATCTGGTTTCGTAGGAAATATTCTCATATGAAATGTAAAAATTTGTATCAATAAATAAATAAATTAAAAAAAAAAAAAGGCATTTTAAGGCCTTTAAACGCTTCTAACGCCTAGAAAACGCATTTGAATTTTATGTGGTCTAAAAAGGCATTTTAAGGCCTTTAAACGCTTCTAACGCTTAAAAACCCATTTTAATTTTCTGTGGTCTAAAAAGGCATTTTAAGGCCTTTAAACGCTTCTAACGCCTAGAAAACGCATTTTAATTTTCTGTGGTCTAAAAAGACATTTTAAGGCCTTTAAACGCTTCTAACGCCTACAAACGCTTATAACGCCTAGAAAACGCATTTTAATTTTCTGTGGTCTAAAAAGGCATTTTAGGCCTAAAAAGGCATTTTAAGGCCTTTAAACGCTTCTAACGCCTAGAAAACGCATTTTAATTTTCTGTGGTCTAAAAAGGCATTTTAAGGCCTTTAAACGCTTCTAACGCCTAGAAAACGCATTTTAATTTTCTGTGGTCTAAAAAGGCATTTTAAGGCATTTAAACTAAAAAGGCATTTTAAGGTCTTTAAACGCTTCTAACGCCTAGAAAACGCATTTTAATTTTCTGTGGTCTAAAAAGGCATTTTAAGGCCTTTAAACGCTTCTAACGCCTAGAAAACGCATTTTAATTTTCTGTGGTCTAAAAAGGCATTTTAAGGCCTTTAAACGCTTCTAACGCCTAGAAAACACATTTTAATTTTCTGTGGTCTAAAAAGGCATTTTAAGGCCTTTAAACGCTTCTAACGCCTAGAAAACGCATTTTAATTTTCTGTGGTCTAAAAAGGCATTTTAAGGCCTTTAAACGCTTCTAACGCCTAACGCTTCTAACGCCTAGAAAACGCATTTTAATTTTCTGTGGTCTAAAAAGACATTTTAAGGCCTTTAAACGCTTCTAACGCCTAGAAAACGCATTTTAATTTTCTGTGGTCTAAAAAGGCATTTTAAGGCCTTTAAACGCTTCTAACGCCTAGAAAACGCATTTTAATTTTCTGTGGTCTAAAAAGGCATTTTAAGGCCTTTAAACGCTTCTAACGCCTAGAAAACGCATTTTAATTTTCTGTGGTCTAAAAAGGCATTTTAAGGCCTTTAAACGCTTCTAACGCCTAGAAAACGCATTTTAATTTTCTGTGGTCTAAAAAGGCATTTTAAGGCCTTTAAACGCTTCTAACGCCTAGAAAACGCATTTTAATTTTCTGTGGTCTAAAAAGGCATTTTAAGGCCTTTAAACGCTTCTAACGCCTAGAAAACGCATTTTAATTTTCTGTGGTCTAAAAAGGCATTTTAAGGCCTTTAAACGCTTCTAACGCGTAAAAACGCATTTGAATTTTATGTGGTCTAAAAAGGCATTTTAAGGCCTTTAAACGCTTCTAACGCCTAAAAAACGCATTTTAATTTTATGTGGTCTAAAAAGGCATTTTAAGGCCTTTAAATGCTTCTAACGCCTACAAAACGCATTCTAGTTTTATGTTGTCTAACGCCTAGAAAACGCATTTTAATTTTCTGTGGTCTAAAAAGGCATTTTAAGGCCTTTAAACGCTTCTAACGCCTAGAAAACGCATTTTAATTTTCTGTGGTCTAAAAAGGCATTTTAAGGCCTTTAAACGCTTCTAACGCCTAGAAAACGCATTTTAATTTTATGTGGTCTAAAAAGGCATTTTAAGGCCTTTAAACGCTTCTAACGCCTAAAAACGCATTTTAATTTTCTGTGGTCTAAAAAGGCATTTTAAGGCCTTTAAACGCTTCTAACGCCTAGAAAACACATTTTACTTTTCTGTGGTCTAAAAAGGCATTTTAAGGCCTTTAAACGCTTTAACGCCTAGAAAACGCATTTTAATTTTCTGTGGTCTAAAAAGGCATTTTAAGGCCTTTAAACGCTTCTAACGCCTAGAAAACGCATTTTAATTTTCTGTGGTCTAAAAAGACATTTTAAGGCCTTTAAACGCTTCTAACGCCTAGAAAACGCATTTTAATTTTCTGTGGCCTAAAAAGGCATTTTAAGGCCTTTAAACGCTTCTAACGCCTAGAAAACGCATTTAAATTTTCTGTGGTCTAAAAAGGCATTTTAAGGCCTTTAAACGCTTCTAACGCCTAGAAAACGCATTTTAATTTTCTGTGGTCTAAAAAGACATTTTAAGGCCTTTAAACGCTTCTAACGCCTAGAAAACGCATTTTAATTTTCTGTGGTCTAAAAAGACATTTTAAGGCCTTTAAACGCTTCTAACGCCTAGAAAACGCATTTTAATTTTCTGTGGTCTAAAAAGGCATTTTAAGGCCTTTAAACGCTTCTAACACCTAGAAAACGCATTTGAATTTTATGTGGTCTAAAAAGGCATTTTAAGGCCTTTAAACGCTTCTAACGCTTAAAAACCCCATTTTAATTTTCTGTGGTCTAAAAAGGCATTTTAAGGCCTTTAAACGCTTCTAACGCCTAAAAACGCATTTTAATTTTCTGTGGTCTAAAAAGGCATTTTAAGGCCTTTACACGCTTCTAACGCCTAGAAAACGCATTTTAATTTTCTGTGGTCTAAAAAGGCATTTTAAGGCCTTTAAACGCTTCTAACGCCTAGAAAACGCATTTTAATTTTCTGTGGTCTAAAAAGGCATTTTAAGGACTTTAAACGCTTCTAACGCCTAGAAAACGCATTTTAATTTTCGGTGGTCTAAAAAGGCATTTTAAGGCCTTTAAACGCTTCTAACGCCTAGAAAACGCATTTTAATTTTCTGTGGTCTAAAAAGGCATTTTAAGGCCTTTAAACGCTTCTAACGCCTAGAAAACACATTTTAATTTTCTGTGGTCTAAAAAGGCATTTTAAGGCCTTTAAACGCTTCTAACGCCTAGAAAACGCATTTTAATTTTCTGTGGTCTAAAAAGGCATTTTAAGGCCTTTAAACGCTTCTAACGCCTACAAAACGCATTTTAATTTTCTGTGGTCTAAAAAGGCATTTTAAGGCCTTTAAACGCTTCTAACGCCTAGAAAACGCATTTTAATTTTCTGTGGTCTAAAAAGAATTTTAAGGCCTTTAAACGCTTCTAACGCCTAGAAAACGCATTTTAATTTTCTGTGGTCTAAAAAGGCATTTTAAGGCCTTTAAACGCTTCTAACGCCTAGAAAACGCATTTTAATTTTCTGTGGTCTAAAAAGGCATTTTAAGGCCTTTAAACGCTTCTAACGCCTAGAAAACGCATTTTAATTTTCTGTGGTCTAAAAAGTCATTTTAAGGCCTTTAAACGCTTCTAACGCCTAGAAAACGCATTTTAATTTTCTGTGGTCTAAAAAGGCATTTTAAGGCCTTTAAACGCTTCTAACGCCTAGAAAACGCATTTTAATTTTCTGTGGTCTAAAAAGGCATTTTAAGGCCTTTAAACGCTTCTAACGCCTAGAAAACGCATTTTAATTTTCTGTGGTCTAAAAAGGCGTTTTAAGGCCTTTAAACGCTTCTAACGCCTAGAAAACGCATTTTAATTTTATGTGGTCTAAAAAGGCATTTTAAGGCCTTTAAACGCTTCTAACGCCTAGAAAACGCATTTTAATTTCCTGTGGTCTATAGAGGCATTTTAAGGCCTTTAAACGCTTCTAACGCCTAGAAAACACATTTTAATTTTATGTGGTCTAAAAAGGCATTTTAAGGCCTTTAAACGCTTCTAACGCCTAGAAAACGCATTTTAATTTTCTGTGGTCTAAAGAGGCATTTGAAGGCCTTTAAACGCTTCTAACGCTTAAAAACCCATTTTAATTTTCTGTGGTCTAAAGAGGCATTTTAAGCCCTTTAAACGCTTCTAACGCCTAGAAAACACATTTTAATTATCTGTGGTCTAAAAAGGCATTTTAAGGCCTTTAAACGCTTCTAACGCCTAGAAAACGCATTTTAATCTCCTGTGGTCTATAAAGGCATTTTAAGGCCTTTAAACGCTTCTAACGCCTAGAAAACACATTTTAATTTTATGTGGCCTAAAAATGCATTTTAAGGCCTTTAAACGCTTCTAACGCTTAAAAACCCCTATTTTAATTTCCTGTGGTCTAAAAAGGCATTTTAAGGCCTTTAAACGCTTCTAACGCCTAAAAAACGCATTTTAATTTTATGTGGTCTAAAAAGGCATTTTAATGCCTTTAAACGCTTCTAACGCCTAGAAAACGCATTTTAATTTCCTGTGGTCTATAGAGGCATTTTAAGGCCTTTAAACGCTTCTAACGCCTAGAAAACACATTTTAATTTTATGTGGTCTAAAAAGGCATTTTAAGGCCTTTAAACGCTTCTAACGCCTAGAAAACGCATTTTAATTTTCTGTGGTCTAAAAAGGCATTTTAAGGCCTTTAAACGCTTCTAACGCCTAGAAAACGCATTTTAATTTTCTGTGGTCTAAAAAGACATTTTAAGGCCTTTAAACGCTTCTAACGCCTAGAAAACGCATTTTAATTTTCTGTGGTCTAAAAAGGCATTTTAAGGCCTAAAAAGGCATTTTAAGGCCTTTAAACGCTTCTAACGCCTAGAAAACGCATTTTAATTTTCTGTGGTCTAAAAAGGTATTTTAAGGCCTTTAAACGCTTCTAACGCCTAGAAAACGCATTTTAATTTTCTGTGGTCTAAAAAGGCATTTTAAGGCCTTTAAACGCTTCTAACGCCTAGAAAACGCATTTTAATTTTCTGTGGTCTAAAAAGACATTTTAAGGCCTTTAAACGCTTCTAACGCCTAGAAAACGCATTTTAATTTCCTGTGGTCTAAAGAGGCAATTTTAAGGCCTTTAAACGCTTCTAACGCCTAGAAAACGCATTTTAAATTTTCTGTGGTCTATAAAGACATTTTAAGACCTTTAAACGCTTCTAACGCCTAGAAAACACATTTTAATTTTATGTGGTCTAAAAAGGCATTTTAAGGCCTTTAAACGCTTCTAACGCCTAGAAAACGGACTTTAATTTCCTGTGGTCTAAAGAGACATTTTAAGGCCTTTAAACGCTTCTAACGCCTAGAAAACACATTTTAATTTTCTGTGGTCTAAGAAGGCATTTTAAGGCCTTTAAACGCTTCTAACGCCTAGAAAACGCACTTTAATTTTATGTGGTCTAAAAAGGCATTTTAAGGCCTTTAAACGCTTCTAACGCCTAGAAAACGCATTTTAATTTTATGTGGTCTAAAAAGGCATTTTAAGGCCTTTAAACGCTTCTAACGCCTAGAAAACGCATTTTAATTTCCTGTGGTCTAAAAAGGCATTTTAAGGCCTTTAAACGCTTCTAACGCCTAGAAAACCCATTTTAATTTTATGTGGTCTAAAAAGGCATTTTAAGGCCTTTAAACGCTTCTAACGCCTAGAAAACGCATTTTAATTTTCTGTGGTCTAAAGAGGCATTTTAAGGCCTTTAAACGCTTCTAACGCCTAGAAAACGCATTTGAATTTTATGTGGTCTAAAAAGGCATTTTAAGGCCTTTAAACGCTTCTAACGCTTAAAAACCCATTTTAATTTTCTGTGATCTAAAGAGGCATTTTAAGCCCTTTAAACGCTTCTAACGCCTAGAAAACACATTTTAATTATCTGTGGTCTAAAAAGGCATTTTAATGCCTTTAAACGCTTCTAACGCCTAGAAAACGCATTTTAATCTCCTGTGGTCTATAAAGGCATTTTAAGGCCTTTAAACGCTTCTAACGCCTAGAAAACACATTTTAATTTTATGTGGCCTAAAAATGCATTTTAAGGCCTTTAAACGCTTCTAACGCCTAGAAAACCCCATTTTTAATTTTCTGTGGTCTAAAAAGGCATTTTAAGGCCTTTAAACGCTTCTAACGCCTAAAAAACGCATTTTAATTTTCTGTGGTCTAAAAAGGCATTTTAATGCCTTTAAACGCTTCTAAAGCCTAAAAAACGCATTTTAATTTCCTGTGGTCTTAAAAGGCATTTTAAGGCCTTTAAACGCTTCTAACGCCTAGAAAACACATTTTAATTTTATGTGGTCTAAAAAGGCATTTTAAGGCCTTTAAACGCTTCTAACGCCTAGAAAACGCATTTTAATTTTCTGTGGTCTAAAAAGGCATTTTAAGGCCTTTAAACGCTTCTAACGCCTAGAAAACGCATTTTAATTTTCTGTGGTCTAAAAAGACGTTTTAAGGCCTTTAAACGCTTCTAACGCCTAGAAAACGCATTTTAATTTTCTGTGGTCTAAAAGGCATTTTAAGGCCTTTAAACGCTTCTAACGCCTAGAAAACGCATTTTAATTTTCTGTGGTCTAAAAGGTATTTTAAGGCCTTTAAACGCTTCTAACGCCTAGAAAACGCATTTAATTTTCTGTGGTCTAAAAAGGCATTTTAAGGCCTAAAAAGGCATTTTAAGGCCTTTAAACGCTTCTAACGCCTAGAAAACGCATTTTAATTTTCTGTGGTCTAAAAAGGCATTTTAAGGCCTTTAAACGCTTCTAACGCCTAGAAAACACATTTTACTTTTCTGTGGTCTAAAAAGACATTTTAAGGCCTTTAAACGCTTATAACGCCTAGAAAACGCATTTTAATTTTCTGTGGTCTAAAAAGGCATTTTAAGGCCTAAAAAGGCATTTTAAGGCCTTTAAACGCTTCTAACGCCTAGAAAACGCATTTTAATTTTCTGTGGTCTAAAAAGGCATTTTAAGGCCTTTAAACGCTTCTAACGCCTAGAAAACGCATTTTAATTTTCTGTGGTCTAAAAAGCCATTTTAAGGCCTAAAAAGGCATTTTAAGGCCTTTAAACGCTTCTAACGCCTAGAAAACGCATTTTAATTTTCTGTGGTCTAAAAAGGCATTTTAAGGCCTTTAAACGCTTCTAACGCCTAGAAAACGCATTTTAATTTCCTGTGGTCTAAAGAGGCATTTTAAGGCCTTTAAACGCTTCTAACGCCTAGAAAACACATTTTTATTTTCTGTGGTCTAAAAAGGCATTTTAAGGCCTTTAAACGCTTCTAACGCCTAGAAAATGCATTTTAATTTTCTGTGGTCTAAAAAGACATTTTAAGGCCTTTAAACGCTTCTAACGCCTAAAAAACGCATTTTAATTTTCTGTGGTCTAAAAAGGCATTTTAAGGCCTTTAAACGCTTCTAACGCCTAGAAAACGCATTTTAATTTTCTGTGGTCTAAAAAGGCATATTAAGGCCTTTAAACGCTTCTAACGCCTAGAAAACGCATTTTAATTTTCTGTGGTCTAAAAAGACGTTTTAAGGCCTTTAAACGCTTCTAACGCCTAGAAAACGCATTTTAATTTTCTGTGGTCTAAAAAGACATTTTAAGGCCTTTAAACGCTTCTAACGCCTAGAAACGCATTTGAATTTTATGTGGTCTAAAAAGGCATTTTAAGGCCTTTAAACGCTTCTAACGCCTAGAAAACGCATTTGAATTTTCTGTGGTCCAAAAAGACGTTTTAAGGCCTTTAAACGCTTCTAACGCCTAGAAAACGCATTTTAATTTCCTGTGGTCTAAAAAGGCATTTTAAGGCCTTTAAACGCTTCTAACGCCTAAAAAACGCATTTTAATTTTATGTGGTCTAAAAAGGCATTTTAAGGCCTTTAAACGCTTCTAACGCCTAGAAAACGCATTTTAATTTTCTGTGGTCTAAAAAGACGTTTTAAGGCCTTTAAACGCTTCTAACGCCTAGAAAACGCATTTTAATTTTCTGTGGTCTAAAAAGGCATTTTAAGGACTTTAAACGCTTCTAACGCCTACAAAACGCATTTTAATTTTCTGTGGTCTAAAAAGACATTTTAAGGCCTTTAAACGCTTCTAACGCCTAGAAAACGCATTTTAATTTCCTGTGGTCTAAAAAGGCATTTTAAGGCCTTTAAACGCTTCTAACGCCTAGAAAACGCATTTTAATTTTCTGTCGTCTCAATAGACATTTTAAGACCTTTAAACGCTTCTAACGCCTAGAAAACACATTTTAATTTTATGTGGTCTAAAAAGGCATTTTAAGGCCTTTAAACGCTTCTAACGCCTAGAAAACGGACTTTAATTTCCTGTGGTCTACAAAGGCATTTTAAGGCCTTTAAACGCTTCTAACGCCTAGAAAACACATTTTAATTTTCTGTGGTCTAAAAAGGCATTTTAAGGCCTTTAAACGCTTCTAACGCCTAGAAAACGCATTTTAATTTTCTGTGGTCTAGAAAGGTATTTTAAGGCCTTTAAACGCTTCTAACGCCTAGAAAACGCATTTTAATTGTCTGTGGTCTAAAAAGGCATTTTAAGGCCTTTAAACGCTTTTAACGCCTAGAAAACGCATTTTAATTTTCTGTGGTCTAAAAAGACATTTTAAGGCCTTTAAACGCTTCTAACGCCTAGAAAACGCATTTTAATTTTCTGTGGTCTAAAAAGGCATTTTAAGGCCTTTAAACGCTTCTCACGCCTAGAAAACGCATTTTAATTTTCTGTGGTCTAAAAAGACATTTTATAGGCCTTTAAACGCAATATCGTAACGCCTAGTTAAAACGTATATAAAATTTAAATTGAGAATACTACAAATACTTCAAGCCATTACCGACGTCAATTACTGCCAATTTAACAGCAGGCCTTTCTAATACTCCGTTCTTTGTCTTAACTTTCGCTCGCCTCACTTGCCCATCTTTAGCTGTGGTAACGTCAATTACTCTACCTTTGAGCCACGAATTGCGATCAGAATTTTCATCCACCATTATAACAAAATCTCCTTCACTGATCGGTTTCACCTTTTGGAACCATTTATTTCGCCTTGTAAGTGTAGGTAGCATTTCTTTATCCCAGCGACGCCAGAACTGATTTGCAAATATTTCGCTTTGCCTGAGACACATCTTATGATCGAGATTTTCCGCTTTACAGAATGGTTTAGCTCCATTTGAACTTCCTAGGAGAAAATGATTTGGTGTTATAGCTTCTTGGTCTTCAGTGTCCAAAGAGACAAATGTCAAGGGGCGAGAATTTATTATCAACTCAATTTCCATCAGAGCGCTTTTATGGATCTTACCAGTCTCTCCCATGCTCCCCCCATGTGGGGAGAAGCTGGAGGGTTAAATTTCCAAGCAATGCCGCAGAAAGCCATATCTTTCCGAATTTTATCGAAATTTACATTTTGTAATTCTTCTTCTAGAAAGCGATCTGCTCCTCGAAAATTGGTTCCATTATCGCTGTATATTTCGGGTGGTATTCCTCGTCTAGCTATAAAATTTCGCAAACACATTAAAAATGAATCTGTAGAGATTGTATATGCAATTTCGAGATGTACGGCTCTTATGGTAAGGCATGTAAACAGCACTCCCCAACGCTTTAATGCCTTCCTGCCAATTCTTACAGATATAGGGCCAAAATAATCAACACCGACAAATGTAAATGGGCGTTGAAATGCATCCAGACGGGCAGATGGAACGGGCGCCATTTGAGGAGCAATTGGTTTTGCGAGATTAATTTTTCAATGCTGACAATTCCTTCTGACTATTTTTTATACTACTCTCAGTTTAAAGATAAAATAAATTTGGCGAATTTCATTTAAAACTGTTTCGTGATTCAAATGGTGATATGCAAGATGATAGTGCATCACAATATTCGTCCATGAAACATATCATTTGTGTGATTTTGAATATGACGTTTTACGCTTTTAGAATATGGTTTGCGCTCATTGCAACTTTCTCTTTGATAATTTTTACTCTTCTTTGCAAATTGTCAATAAACAATACCCAATATCCAATGGCACGCTGTAGCTTAAACCAACTCGAAAAGTATTCAAAATTAATATTAAGGACCACAGCCGTTCATGTGTGTACAAATAAGTGTCGAGGTCGAATTTCACTAGTGTCTATTTCAATTCTATTCTTGCCTAAAGGCCACATACTTTCAGGACTTTGTAGCCATTTTGGCCCGTTGAACCAATCATTATAGGCCGCATTTGGAGTCCGGTTTTTGGCCGCGAAATCAGCAACATTCATGGCGCTGGGAACCCATCTCCACTCGTTAATTTCCGTAGTTTTCAATATCTCAGCTGTACGAAACATTACAAATTGTTTATAATTCCGTGGGT